>NC_043006.1:17386503-17409003 GCF_006345805.1 Octopus sinensis | reverse complement strand
ATAAGTACTAGGCTGAAAAGGAATATGAACTATGGCTGATTCTTTTGACAAAAAACTCTCCAAAGCAGTGGCCACAGTCTAATGACTGAAACATGTAAAAGTGAGAAGAAAAAAAACAGAGACTAGAAAAAGAAACACAGAGACTAGTACAGCCCGAAGTGAGGAGCATCAAGGTATAGATTCCATTAGCATTTAAAGACAACATACTGGGAAGAAGTAAAAAAAGAACAACAACAACATAGAAATGACAACAACAGCAAAAATAATAATAACTAACACTAAGGGTGAAGTAATTTTAACTATGATCTGTGAAAGACAGATTTGAAAGAAGGAAAAGTCTATTTTCTGAGAGTTAATTAAACAGATTCATTTAATGATGTCAATATGGCAAAACATATGCAAAAATTTTGATTATTATATATATGGAAAAAAATATATAAATACATATATTCAACCATGTATGCACTCATGGTAATCAGAATATTTTTTAATAATAATTTTTGCCTCCTACTTCATGCTTAATTTCAACATTACTCATAGACTGAAGTAGTGTATGAAATATTTTGTAAAAATAGATTCCACAGAAACTGATAAAGGTTGCTGCGGCAAATAATAAGTACAAAATGTTTGTATAATATGAATAAATTATTTTGCTGTGGAGAATATGGTTCATTCCTTATAATTCAAAAATTGATTCATTCTCTCTCCTGCCTCGGTGTTTTTCTTTTTTCTCTTACTCTTTTACTTGTTTCAGTCATTTGACTGTGGCCATTCGGAAGCACCACCTTTAGTTGAACAAATTGACCCCAGGACTTATTCTTTGTAAGCCAAGTACTTATTCTAACGGTCTCTTTTGCTGAACTGCTAAGTTACAGGGACATAAACACACCAACAACAGTTGTCAAGTGATGATGGCGGGGACAAACACAGACACACAAATACATATATATATATCATCATCATCATTTAACGTCCACCCTCCATGCTAGCACGGGTGGGATAGTTTCACAAGAGCTGGCCAAGCAGAAGTTTGCACCAGACTTCTGTGACTGTTTTGGCAGGATATATATATATATATATATGACAGTTGAAACATTCCTGTCACAACCTGGGACCTTGAAGACTGCTTAAATGCAAGAAAGTATACTAGTCCCTTAATATTTGATATTCAATATTTCATCTATTCAATAAGACAATCAATACTTCATTTCATTTTACTATATATATACTATTTATACTACATATTCTATATTCTACATTAATATTATAAAGAATATAAATAAAACATAAAAAACAGACAGAGTTGGAATTCCATTGAATAATGTTACTCTTTTACTTGTTTCAGTTATTTTTGACTGCGGCCATGCTGGAGCACAGCCTTTAATTGAGCAACTCGACCCCGGGACTTATTCTTTTGTAAGCCCAGTACTTATTCTATCAGTCTCTTTTGCCGAACCGATAAGTAACGGGGACATAAACACACCAGCATCGGTTGTCAAGCAATGCTAGGGGGACAAACACATGCACACACATATATATATATATATATATATATATATATATATACATATATACGACGGGCTCCTTTCAGTTTACGTCTACCAAATCCACTCACAAGGCTTTGGTCGGCCCGAGGCTATAGGAGAAGACACTTGCCCAAGGTGCCACGCAGTGGGACTGAACCCAGAACCATGTGGTTGGTAAACAAGCTACTTACCACACAGCCACTCCTGTGCCTATATATATATATATATATATATATATATATATATATATATACGAATGTGTCTGCACATTAATGTCATCTTGTCTCAACATCACATGTTCGTTGTAAATGAGCATCGCCATTACACAAGCAATGTCCTTTGTTTAAAATCTGTGGAAATATCTCTAGCTACTTTATTTGGAATCAGGTGTGAGTTAGCAATCGGAAGTGCATCCAGCTGTAGAGAATTTGTCTTAACAAATTCTATCGGATGCATACATGCATGGAAAAATGGACATTAAAATGAAAATGACGAAGACTGTTCAAATATAGATGATTAATTATTAAACAGCAACTTCAGTTTTTACCAAAAAATATTAATATTCTATCTTCTCTCTCTTTCTCTCTCTCTCATAGATTCATTAAAAAAAATATTTTATATGGACATCATTTTATAAAAAAAAAAACATTTCAAGTAAGACATCATTTAATTTGCTTCAGTCTCTTTCGTTAAAAATAGCCATTCTTCATAGTAGTTTGGTAAGTTTAATGAGAGGAACCACATAGTAACAATAAATAAATAAATAAATTAACAAAAGAATTCAATAATTCATATACAAAGTTATATACAAATTAACAGAAGTCTATCACTCATGCTTTTTTTTTACAACATAGGTGGGATGGAAAATGGAAGGAAACAGATTGTTTTTATAGACATTTTCAAAATTCTGGTATTTGAACTGTATTGACAAAAAGGAAACAAGAAAGAAATGACCATGATTAGCTGTTATAAAATTACACTTTGACACATTGATGTATTATGCTGTCAAATGAAGACTGAGCCATTTCAGCCATTATTTCAATAAATATGTAGATAATGTGTTATATTTATAGTGAAGTTCTTATAAGCAAAATCAGGATACTTCATTGCCATGATTTCTCTATTGACTTGTTCTTTAAATTTAGAAATTTTGCAAGAATTTAGATGATCAGCTGCTGGATTAAGAAAATATTTGCTGATGCCCCAGTTAAAACCAAATTTTTCATTTTTTGTCCTAAGTACTCTATTATAGTTATTTCTAATACTGAAGATATAGGAGACAATCAAATCTATCCACTAGTTCAGTATCACATTATAATTAATATAAGTGGAGGCGCAATGGCCCAGTGGCTAGGGCAGCGGACTCGCGGTCGTAGGATCGCGGTTTCGATTCCCAGACCGGGCGTTGTGAGTGTTTATTGAGCAAAAACACCTAAAGCTCCACGAGGCTCCGGCAAAGGGATGGTGGTGATCCCTGCTGTACTCTTTCACCACAACTTTCTCTCACTCTTACTTCCTGTTTCTGTTGTACCTGTATTTCAAAGGGCCGGCCTTGTCACTCTCTGTGTCACGCTGAATATCCCCGAGAACTACGTTAAGGGTACACGTGTCTGTGGAGTGCTTAGCCACTTACACGTTAATTTCACAAGCAGACTGTTCCGTTAATTGGATCAACCGGAACCCTCGTCGTCATAACTGATGGAGTGCTTCTATCCATAATTACACACACACACACCTACATACAAACACACATACATAGTAAAAAAAAGAGAAAGAGAAATTGAAGGAGAGTGTGTAAATATATAGGAATTGTGCATATGTAGACACACAAATATATACACATGTTTGTATATTTGCATGACAGTATGCTTTTCACTGGTCCAAGCATCAAATAACTTGCAACCAGTTCACCTTCAAACTACATTATACTGTCTTAGAACAAACAACACACAGGATAATGTAGTCTGTGGCACACTACACTTAAAAATAGGTGAAGGCACGTGGCTTATTGGTTAGGGGCATTCAGCCCATGATTGTAAGATTGTGAGTTCAATGTGTCCTTGAGCAAGACACTTTATTTCACATTGCTCCAGTCCACTCAGCTGGCAAAAGTGAGTAGTACCTGTATTTCAAAGGGCCAGCCTTGTCGCACACTGTGTCATGCTGAATCTCCCCGAGAACTACGTTAAGGGTACATGTCTCTGTGGAGTGCTCAGCCACTTACACATTAATTTCATGAGTAAACTGTTCTGTTGATCATATCAGCCGAGACCCTCGTCGTCGCAACTGACAAAGTGCTCCTTTATGCTTAAAAACAGAAGACAGAGTGGTCAAGGTTGGAGTACCTTTGATCATAAGTCTGATCACAGATCTGCTTGACTTAGCGCTAAACCAACAACAATAACAACAGCAACATATCAAAACACTTTTATCAGTCAAGTTCTGGGAAAACAAGAAGAAATTTCATCTCTAAACTTTGCATATTCGGTTTATGCAAATTGATTGAACTTCCTGGAGAATAGTGAATGCAAGGAGAAAAAAATCTGAAATTCAAATTTAATCAACTTTGCATAACATTTTCATTAGTGTCAATTACAGAGGAGCTAAGAAGTTAGCACAATAACTCTATCACAAGTTCTGTGCTGTGACATAATTATATTTCCTACAACTGCCTTGCCGTTAGTTATTTCCGAAATGAAATCCATACTCTCTCTCTTTCTTAGTAGCTGGTCATAATTTCTTTTTGCTGTTCTTAGTTCTACTTTATTCTGATAATCACTAAATCTCAGTACAAAACATATGCTTAGTTAATTTTCTTCAATAATTTTCATTATAGTTAATCCATCCCATTCCACTTTACACTTCTTATTTTAGATGCAAACTGAACTCAATAATTGGAATCTCCTGGGCTAAAAAAAAAAATAAATAATTAGTTTGATTACTAAATTCCAAATATATTCAGTGATTCAATTTTTTTTTTTTAAATTCTCAAGCTCATTTATATTTATTGTCTTCTAATAATTTATGCAATGGAAGTGTAACATATTAGCATATCATTTAAGAGTTATATTTTCTTCATACCTATGCACTAGTTAGTGAGGTATGTCCATTAAGATGTTTGCCAGAAACTCACCTGTACAAATGTCGTTGAAAAAACTAAAACAGCATCACCTTCTTTCTTATCATATTTCTGTTAAAATATGGCCTTTGTTTCAATAAATTTTGAAAATAACAAAAAATTAAGTAAACTAATTTTGTCATCATTAACCCTTTTCCCACCAACCCAAAGGAAACATCTTTGGTTCTATGATTTAAAATGACAAAAATTAAAACCTTGCATCAAACTTTCATGTTATTGTTTCAAATAGTAGGTCAACAGACACATAAGTATTTTACTAAATATAGGCGTAGGAGTGGCTATGTGGTAAGTAGCTTGCTTACCAGCCACATGGCTCCGGGTTCAGTCCCACTGCGTGGCACCTTGGGCAATTTTCTTCTACTATAGCCTCAGGTCGACCCAAGCCTTGTGAGTGGATTTGGTAGATGGAAACTGAAAGAAGCTTGTTGTATATATGTGATCTCTTGAGCACCACCAGCTCAAATATTTTTTCCTCTGTCTTCCCTTCTTGGGATCTTTCCTTGTCCTTGTTTCCGATGAAGAGCTCCGCTCGAAACGTTAAACCCTCCTTCCCTGAGCGTCAATAATACTTTAATTGTTCCACGTCCTGCGTTGCTGTGTTTTTTTCTCTTTTTTTCTGTGTTTTCTTGTTTGGATTAACTATATATATATATATATATATATAACGTCCGTTTTTCCATGCTAAAACCGTCCAACCTATGCTAGCATGGAAAACAGACATTAAATGATGATGATGATGATGATATATATATATATATATATATATATATATATATATATATATATATACTCTCGGAGTGGTTGGCGTTAGGAAGGGCATCCAGCTGTAGAAACACTGCCAGATCTGACTGGACTGGTGCAGCTTTCGGGCTCCCCAGACCCCAGTTGAACCGTCCAACCCATGCTAGCATGGAAAGCGGACGTTAAATGATGATGATGATGATGATGACTACGGAGGAAAGTAAGATGGGCCTTCAATGGTTTGAGCAACACCAACAATTAATCAGTAAACTCATCATCGTCATCATCATCATCATCATCATCATCATCATCATATATATGTATATGTGTATATGTGTGTGTGTGTATATGTTTGTGTGTCTGTTTTTGTCCCCCCAGCATCGCTTGACAAACGATGGTGGTGTGTTTACGTCCCCGTAACTTAGCGGTTCGGCAAAAGAAACCGATAGAATAAGTACTAGGCTTACAAAGAATAAGTCCTGGGGTCGATTTGCTCGACTAAAGGCAGTGCCCCTGCATGACCACAGGCAAATGACTGAAGCAGGTAAAAGAGTAAATTCTTCAATATTTTCAAAATTAATTGTAACCAAGGTAATGTACTTCAATAGAAATTATTGTCATCCATGTTCCATTCTGGCATGAGATTAGTAGTTTGACAGAATTCTGATGGGTCAAAGGACTACCTTGTACTTCACTGTCAACTTTGGGATAGTTTCTATGACTGGGTACTCTTCCTAACACCAACCACTTTACAGCATGTACTGTGTGTCTTTTTATTTTCCCATGACACTAGCTCCAGTGAGGTTGCTATGCAACCAGAAAAACTAGGAGCCCCAAGAAAGGTGGATTCGTGCTCTGTGATGAGAGAAAAAGCTAGAGATTTTGCTGAAGAGGAACGACATGGCTACTCACATTTTAGAAGAGGGGGGTGGAGGCAGTAATTGGAATGGAGCTAAGAAGACATAAAGATAGTGGTGGTGAGGTGTCTGGGTGGACCCTAAAGGTACAAGGTAAGTGGTAGTGAGTGCAGAGAGAAGTACTCAGTGGATGGATAGGGATTATGAGAGTGTGGGGAAGAATGGGAGATAGAGAATGGGTGAGGGGATGAATATAATGAAAGAAGAACTAGTGTTGAAAGATGATAAATAGAGAAGAGTAGATGACAACGGTAGAGATTGAATAAGATTGAGGGGCTTGATGTATAGATGTAGAGAATGGTGGACAAGGGAAGTGGAATGACTGGGGGGGGGTAAGCTAATGCTTTCAACATAAATTAACAAACACAAATTTTGATGGAAGAATTTAATTTAGATTACTTAAAGACAGAAAGTTTGTATCCTAGAATCTGGGGGTAGGGATAGGAATTCAGATGAGTTGGTATCAAAAAAGTTAATTCCCCCAACATTAAGCATGTTAACACTAACTTAAATATTATAGTCCAACACATTTCCTAATGACTGGTTTCCACAAATATCCATAGGACCACATTCTTCAGAACAGGAAGGGTTCCAACATATTAATTCCAGAAGTAATATTATTGCTGGATCAATAACACCAACTTCAAATTTGCCTTTACCTAAGTATATATATTTATATATATATATACTCTCTTTTTACTCTTTTACTTGTTTCAGTAATTTGACTGTGGCCATGCTGGAGCACCGCCTTCAGTCGAGCAAACTGACACCAGGACTTATTCTTTGGAAGCCTAGTACTTATTCTATCAGTCTCTTTTGCCGAACTGCTAGCACACCAGCATAGGTTGTCAAACACAGGCACACAAACATACACACATACATATATATATATACATATATACAACGGGCTTCTTTCAGTTTCCGTCTACCAAATCCACTCACAAGGCTTTGGTCGGCCCGAGGCTATAGTAGAAGACACTTTCCCAAGGTGCCACGCAGTGGGACTGAACCCGAAACCATGTGGTTGGTAAGCAAGCTACTTACCACACAGCCACTCCTGCGCCTATATATATATTATATATATATATACTCTCTTTTTACTCTTTTACTTGTTTCAGTAATTTGACTGTGGCCATGCTGGAGCACCGCCTTCAGTCGAGCAAACTGACACCAGGACTTATTCTTTGGAAGCCTAGTACTTATTCTATCAGTCTCTTTTGCCGAACTGCTAGCACACCAGCATAGGTTGTCAAACACAGGCACACAACATACACACATACATATATATATATACATATATACAACGGGCTTCTTTCAGTTTCCGTCTACCAAATCCACTCACAAGGCTTTGGTCGGCCCGAGGCTATAGTAGAAGACACTTTCCCAAGGTGCCACGCAGTGGGACTGAACCCGAAACCATGTGGTTGGTAAGCAAGCTACTTACCACACAGCCACTCCTGCGCCTATATATATATATATATATATATATATATATATATATATATATATATATATATATCTGGTTGTGAACACACTTGTTGATCTGTTGTTATTCTATAGCAAAAACAACAACAAAAAAACAAACAAAAAAACATAAAAACATACACTATCTTATCGCAAATATCTAACTCCTTTATCTTAAACTTATTACAAGTTACCAAAGTATGCATGCATTCCAGCACAGAGGTATTTTGATTGAGCAATGACTGGCAACCAAGGTGTACAGCATGCAGAAGTATTTTTCACCTAACAATATTAGTTGTAGCAGATAATTTGGTTTAAATCCTTTTCTCCAGGATATGAGACTTTTCTGGGGTTTTATTTTTTTTTAACTCAGAACTCTACATGTACACAGGTAATCAGACAGGTAGGTATAGACTCTTTGAAATTAACAGAAATCTCAATGTTCATCACACAGTCAAAACAAAACACAAGCACATGTATATAATTACACACTGAGAAAAAGTGAGAAAAATTCAATTATTTTGAAGCAAACAGGCTGTGGAAAATTTGAAAAGAAAGAAAGAGTTTATATATATATATATAAAAGCAATCACATAAAAAGAGATTATGCTCAACAGATAATGATGAAATGAAAAGCAAATTCCAACAATTAATTTCTATTATGAAAAAAAAAAACATTAGCAATAGAAAAAGTATTGTATTACATTGCAGAGCTCAGCTTAATAATAATAATAATAATAATAATAATAAAAATATATATATATATGTCATCATTTAGTGTCTGTATTCCTTATTGACATACACTCATACATACATACACACACACACACACACACACACATACATACATAATACATACATACACACACACTCACATACATACATACATACATACATGCATACATACATAATACATGCATGCATGCATACATACATACATACATGCATGCATACATACATACATACATACATACACACACACATGCATGCATACATACATACATACATACATACATACATACAATTTCATGCATACATGCATACATACATAATACATACATACATACATACATGCATGCATGCATACATACATGCATAATACATGCATACATACATACATGCATGCATGCATGCATGCATGCATGCATACATACAACATACATACATACATACATACATACTACATACATACATACATACATACATACATACATACATATGGTATTTTATTGAGAATTATTTATATCTTTTTAAGTAAGTAGAGTAAACAAAATCACTGTTTATTAAAAGCTGAAACAAAGAACAGAACATAACAAACACGATACAATTCTGAAGCGTTTGTTCCATGCTACATGTATAAACCTAGTTATTATTATGCGATATATTACAAGACTTCTAACCATTTAATTCAAGCGAAAATATCACACAGCATGGCAAAGAAAGCGTACAATGAATACACTGATCATAAAGATTAACATTTGCTATGTAGCTAAGAATTAAAGCCATGCTGTTAGGCTTTTCATAGCATTGGGAATTGTAACTAAGTAAACATCAATGTAAATGTTTAGCAACAATAGAAAAGGGGTAAGGAAAGGGGGATAAGCTTTACAAAAGGAGCACAGACACCAGTTGTTCAAACTGGAATACATATGCATAGATTAAAACTAGGATCAAAATGCAAGCATCATGTCTCTTATAAAGACAAATACTTGGCTATGTATTTTTGGTGTTAAGCAGAACAGGAAAATTCTTCCTATTTACAAAACACTAACAGATCTCAGAAAACATTTGACAGGCATAGGAGTAGCTGTGTGGTAAGTAGCTTGCTTACAAACCACATGGTTCCGGGTTCAGTCCCACTGCGCGGCACCTTGGGCAAGTGTCTTCTACTATAGCCTCGGGCGGACCAAACCCTTGTGAGTGGATTTAGCAGACAGAAACTGAAAGAAGCCCGTCGTATATATATATATATGTGTGTGCATGTGTGTGTCTGTGTTTGTCCCCACCAACATCATTTGACAACCGATGCTGGTGTGTTTACGTCCCCCCATAACTTAGCGGTTCGGTAAAAGACACTGATAGAATAAGTACTACGCTTACAAAAATAAGTCCTGTGGGTCAGTTTGCTCAACTAAAGGTGGTGCTCCAGCATGGCCACAGTCAAATGATTGAAACAAGTAAAAGAGTGAACTGACAGAGTTGTTGAACATCAAATAGAATGCTTTGTATTAGTTATCTCAACTCAGTAGTCTGAGTTCAAGTCTAGCTAAGGTTAACTTTGCCTTTCAGCCTATATTTACTGACCTTAAAATGATGAAAGGTAAAGTAACTTTCAGAGACATTTAAACTCATACACACACACACACACACATATACATATATTATGAAGTTTCTTATGGAAAGAGGTTGCTCTTTCATGGGGATGTATTTGATCCACGTTTACACTAGTTTATCTCCCTATCGATTAATTTTCCTGGAATTTGTTAATTTGTGTTAGTATTAGTGTTTATTGATGGTTCTTCTTCAACATTAGTGCTTAGCACTTATAAAGTTCCAGTTGTTATAGATGTTTTCATCCATTTGATCTCGGAGAACAGAATTTAATAATATAATATAAAGAAAATAGAGAATGTGAACACAGAAAAAAAATCAATTTCATGTTGCCTATGCACATTTCAATTCCAACCTACATTCATATTTTACAATTGAAATTGCATTATGAATTTGAAAGGTAAAGATCTCTTCAGAGCAAAAATTGACATGTATTCCTCTCTCTCTTTCGGAGAGGTACTGAGCAGCTATACGCACACATACACACACGGCAGTAACTTCCACCTACCGAATTCAATCACAAAGCTCCGGTCGGCTCGGGGCTATAGTGGAGGACACCTACCCAAAGTGCCACATTCATATATATATATTCATTTACATCCTAATGGATGGAGCTCCTTACATACTGAATGAATAGATATGAATATATGTCAATTTTTGCTCTGAAGAGATCTTTACCTTTTAAATTTGTAATGCAATTTTAATTGTTAAATATGAATGTAGGTGGGAACCGAAATATGCATAGGTGACATTAAATTGACCATTACATAAATAAATTGTTTTTTTTCTATGTGAACACTATCCATTTTCTTTACATATATATATATATATATATATACATATATATATATATATATGTATATATATATATATACAAATAAATATATATATATATATTATATATAAAATCCGTTCTGTCTGTCTGTCTGTGTGTCTTCTAGGATCTCAGGCATCCTCCTTTTGCGCTCAAATTTGATATGTAGATACCAACAGTATCAGGGTGTGTATAAGTCTTGAAAAAATTACAAAAATCGATTCCAGGTGAGAATGCGATCGATGAAGCCGTGGGAACGTGCATTTGTACGTGCAAGTACATCAGTCGAAATCTGTCTTTTGCTGGTGTCTCAAATTTAGGTTGAATAAGTGTTTCTCAAAGGGGAGGCCTATGGGATGGTCAGACAAGTTGTTTTGAGAAAATTTGGTTTAAATGTTTGACAACTCAGCACTGTCCATTGGACGGGGGGCGTTTTTGCTCGTGTATATATATATATATTTTTTTTTTTTCTAGTTTCAGCTCAGAGCTGCGGCCATGCTGATGCACCGTCGTTTATATATATATATATATATATATGACAGGCTTCTTTCCAATTCCATCAACCTCACAAGGCTTAAGGTAATCTTTGGATTATAGAAGACACTTGCCCAAAGTGCCATGTTTCACAACCATGTGGGTGGGATGCACACTTCTCAATTGCACTTCTCAACTGCATCCAATGTAGGGTATATTTATTCATTGAAAAACGAGTAAGAAGCTCTACTTTGTTAAGTATTTTCTGTTTCCGAAGAGAAAACCAACTTTTGCGATGTAGTGTTGGCTATACAAAAAATTCATGTGTGAGGCTGGACATAATTTAGGGTCGCTATTTATGAGGCTGTTAAGAAGAATATATAATTATAGCATGTGCACTTCATGAAAGATATTAAGTATAGCAATTTTATTATTAAAAATTGAGGAGTCAAGTCAAGCATTTTGGTAATTGTAGGACATTTAGAAATACATCAAGGATTTCTAAACAAATATAATAGCATTATGAAAATTTCCTGTTGCAAATCAAATCTTCTTCCAGCTGAACGGACTTTTAATCACATCAATTAACCACCAAATACAAAATTCTATATGATGCTGTAAAGCTGTAGAATATAGAGCATGGCAAAAGAACACAATAGGTTTTAGCTCACCATTTTCTATCAAACTATTTTATATTATTTGAAGAATGAAATTAAATATATCTATTTATGATATTAAGGTTATTAAGACAATTTGGTATCATATCATATTTAAATAGTGTTATTCCAAGCACTTTTATTATTAGAAGCATTAACCATTCTATATGCTAGTCTCTGTTGAGCATGTCTGCAATACAGTTACTTTCTTTATTGCAGAAAATAAGTGTTAAAGTTGTATGAAAAAATTCTTCTATTATACAAAATGATGCATTATCATTTATCATGCAATATCATATCTATATCCATCGCTAACAATGTATAGTTAACGATCAGTGCACAATCATTACTAATCAACAACACAAAGCAAGCTCCAGGCAGTCTCAGAGAACACCTTAGATTTTAGTTCCTGTTTTACATTAATGATCTCGCCAATATCTTTGAGAAAGACATAAATGTTGCAACCTACATTCCCACCAGACTTGAAGTGAAAAGAATAAACTAGCCAGAGATGGATATCTCAGTTTAAGAATTTGCTATTTACTTCGTCAGGAGGTCTAGGACTCACAAGGTTGTAACTTAATCCTGTTTCCACAGTGTGTGAGTGGCTGAGATCACAATCCACTTTCCCCCAGAATTGGATACCAGTCTCTCATCAGGTTAAATTCCCAGCTACTGCAAGAATGCATTTACAGCTGAGTGGAATTGAAACCACCATCTTATGATTGTGGGTGCAACATCTTAACCACCAGATCAAGATATTGCGAAGTAAAAAATATTCAGATAGGCAAATATATGGCTGTAAAATTTAAGAAGTCTTTTTCACAGTTAAATGAAATGTTTTGCTCAAAAGCACAATTCACCACCTGATAGGGGAATTGAAACCACAATCTTACCTTCATGGGTGCAACACCTTAACCACTAGACCACATTATTGCTAAGTAAAAAAAAAGCAAAGTAAACTACAAATACAGACAAATATGACTGTATAATTGAGAAATCTTTTTTACAGCTATGTGATTCTCTAGGATCAATCTCACCTATGTGGTAGCTTGAGCAAGTGACTTCTATTATAGTCTTGGATGGACAAATATATAAATGGAATTTGGAAATTGTGCTAAAGCCCTTCAGATATGTGTGTGTTGATGTTTACACTGTTTGTTGAAACAGGTGTAATGTACCCTCATGTGGTTTTTTAAAAAGTTACTGATGACAAAATAAGTACCAGGGTCAACACGACAGATTAAACCATCAATGACAAAGTCCAGCATGATTGATTCCATTGGTTTAAACCAGTAAAAGAATGTCTAAGAAAGACATTCTGGTCTTCGGTTCTCTCTTTATGCCTCCTGAGTATGAAAGAACATTCAATACTTTTGACTTCTATATACACCTCAAGCATTTATCCTACTGCTTTATGCTATCCTTTTCTCAAAACACATCGCTATGCAATATGCAGCGTGATATATATACATAATAACTTGTTATAATGTTAATCTATTATACATTTCAAGGAAAATCAAATAAAACTCTCATAATCATGTATCATATCTCTTGGTGTTACAGAATGTGATTATATAGTGATTATTGTGAAGATTTTATTTGATATCACCCGAGATATAAAACACGCTAATGATATACAGCAATACATATAATGATGTGTATTTAGCAAAAATATATTAAAGTGTCTGCATGTGCATGTGTTACTAGTAATTTATAATGTATACACACAGATAGTCAGAGAGACTGACAGAGAGATAAATATAGACATACACAGACAAAGAGAGAAAGAGAGGGAGAGAGAGAGAGAGAAAGAGAAAGAGAGAAAGAGAAAGAGAGAAAGAGGGAGAGAGAAAGAGAGGGAGAGAGAAAGAGAAAGAGAGAGAGGAAGAGAGAGAGACAGAGAGTGAGAGATAGAGAAAGAGAAAGAGAGAGAGAGAGAAAGAGAGAGAAAAAGAGAAAGAGAGAAAGAGAGAGAAAGAGGGAGAGAGAAAGAGAGAGAAAGAGACCGAAAGAGAGGAAGAGAGAGAGAGAGACAGAGAGTGAGAGAGAGAGAGAGAAAGAGGGAGAGAGAAAGAGACCGAAAGAGAGAGAGAGAAGAGAGAGAGAGAGAGAGAGAGACAGAGAGTGAGAGAGAAACAGAAAGAGAAAGAGAGAGAAAGAGAGAGAGACAGAGAAAGAGAAAGAGAGGGAGAGAGAAGCAGACCCTCACACAGACAGACAGACAGACAGATAGATAAAGACAGACCGATGTGTCTGAGCTGATTGGAGACAGAAAAACAAAATGGTTTCCATATACTTTCCTGGTTTAATTTTCTCAAAGCCACCTTTACTGCCTCTATTACACTTTGTAAACTTTAGTCAAATCATTTGATATCTGTTTTATGGTTTTTTCTTTTACAAGTAATAATAGATATCCAATATCTCAGAGCCTTAACTTCTTTCATGTCTCGCTTCTGAGCACCACATCAATAAATGGTGATTAGTACAGAGCTTTTTATTGTAGACACACAAGCGGAATATTCATAAAAGCAGTTTTGTATGACGGCATGTGTTATCCAACATTGGAAAAAAGAACAAGTTTTGTTTTAAATACTTGTAACAGAATTTTAAAAAAATATGGTTTTAAAAAGCACGTAAAAAGCACCACCCGTACGTGGACGATGTCAACACCGCCTTGACTGGCTTCCATGTCAGTGGCACGTAAAAACCACCAACCAATCATGGTCGTTGCCAGTCTCCCCTGGCACGTAAAAAGCACCCACTACACTCACGGAGTGGTTGGCATTAGGAAGGGCATCCAGCTGTAGAAACACTGCCAGATCAGACTGGAGCCTGGTGCAGCCTCCTGGCTTCCCAGACCCCAGTCGAAACGTCCAACCCATGCTAGCATGGAAAACAGATTTTAAACGATGATGATGATGATGATGGTTTCTGTTACTAGAATCAATTGTGTTGGTCCTCACCTTTGACGATCTAGTCATATTACCCTAGTTATTCACTATGTTAAACTCTATTTGCTGACCCGCTAAGTTACAGAGCATAGCATGTCATTACACAGTTCTAATGCCCAGCATAAACAGGAACACACACATAAATAGACCTAAGTAATTTCTCTCACAGACACACATACACACTCCCGAAGGGGTTCTGTGCAATCTCCAAATTCCATTCACTAGATATTGTTCATCCAAGACAATAGTAGAAGACTCTTTCTCAAGCTATTACACAATGAGATTAAAAGCCAGGCTCGTGCGCCTCTGACAAAAATGTCTAAACTATATAGGTACAGGCACGGCTATGTGGTTAAGAAGTTTGCTTCCCAACTACATGATCTTAGGATCAATCCCACTGTGTGGCACCTTGGTCAAGTGTCTCTTACTATAGCCCCAGATCAATCAAAGCCCTATGAGTGGATGTGATAGATGGATACCGAAAGAAGCAAAATGTTTGTTCCTGTCCCTCTGTCATACTTTAGCCTCTCAACAACATCAAGCACAAAGCTACCTCCCTCAATATTGTACCCCCTTCTCACTTGGAGGCGTTACTACTACTCTTTTACTCTTTACTCTTTTACTTGTTTCAGTCATTTGACTGCGGCCATGCTGGAGCACCGCCTTTAGTCGAGCAAATCGACCCCGGGACTTATTCTTTGTAAGCCCAGTACTTATTCTATCGGTCTCTTTTTGCCAAACCGCTAAGTGACGGGGACGTAAACACACCAGGATCGGTTGTCAAGCAATGCTAGGGGAACAAACACAGACACACAAACATATACACACATATATACATATATACATATATACGACAGGCTTCTTTCAGTTTCCGTCTACCAAATCCACTCACAAGGCATTGGTCGGCCCGGGGCTATAGCAGAAGACACTTGCCCAAGATGCCACGCAGTGGGACTGAACCCGGAACCATGTAGTTGGTTAGCAAGCTACTTACCAAACAGCCACTCCTGCGCCTATGTGATAGATGGATACCGAAAGAAGCAAAATGTTTGTTCCTGTCCCTCTGTCATACTTTAGCCTCTCAACAACATCAAGCACAAAGCTACCTCCCTCAATATTGTACCCCCTTCTCACTTGGAGGCGTTACTACTACTAGTACTAAAAAAAAAAAAAGTACACTGTAGATTGGTTGGTGTTAGGAAGAGCATCTAGCCATTGAAACCATGTCAAAGAAGACATTGAAACACAAATTAACAGGAAATTTTGTTGGAAGATTTTAACTTAGATCACTTTCACCACAAAGTTTACACACACACATATAAAATGTGGTGGTGCATGTTTCACCAATGCTTACTCAAGCAAAGTATAAAAAGCAGTATTTCTAATTCAGTATATATATATTTCTTTACTACCCACAAGGGGCTAAACACAGAGGGGACAAACAAGGACAGACAAACGGATTAAGTCGATTATATCGACCCCAGTGCGTAACTGGTACTTAATTTATCAACCCCGAAAGGATAAAAGGCAAAGTCTACCTCGGCGGAATTTGAACTCAGAATGTAACGGCAGACAAAATACGGCTACACATTTCGCCCAGCATGCTAACGTTTCTGCCAGCTTGCCACCTTTTTTAGTAAATACTAATTCAGTATACCCTGTGCAGTATATGTTTTGCTTGAGTGGCACAAGAAATCTCCTTATCATTCTTGCCCACGGAATTCCAATAGACTCGTGAGTGGCTTAATGGAAACCTGTAACTCACAATGCTTGTTGTTAATAAAATGTAATATAAAATAAGTAGGAGACACTTCACCTGTATTTAGCTACCTAGCTCTTCTGTATGTGTGAAAGTGTGTAAGAGCACAGGTGTGTTTTAGCATTATGTTATGCTATGATCTATATAGCTGCACAACTAGGAGCAAAAAAAAAAAAAACAATTGTTCCCTTAATTGAGTCAGTTTTGTTTTCAGTCTGCAAGGGAGGGGGTTACATGAAATAAAACATAATGTTTAGTATAGAAAAGACTTTGTGTCAGACTTGCTTCATAGTACTTATTGATTTTCATATAGTATTTCTCTGTAGTCAAGACTTGTAACAGATTCTAACAATATACCACAGTTAATTTAAACCATAAAGATTTCTCAACTGCAGAATTATTATGGTAGCTCTAACAATTTTTAATAACAGTCTTGGTGGAAATGAAGTTTATAACACATAAATAAGAATTTTACTTTGAAAGACTGTTTAACTGTTTTTCATATTCTTATACTTTATAAAATCGGCATGCTTAATTTTTATCTCATATTTCAAAATGAAATTTTATTTGATGTTTCAAAATTCAGGAACTGCTAAGTTGAAGAATATGGATAAGCACTGGAATGGCTGCCACTGTTGTTGTCATCATCATCATCATCGTCAGTTTAATGTCTATTTCTCTATGCTTGTATGGGTCACATGGGATTTGTTGAGGCAGATTTTATATGACCAGGCGCCCTTTTGGTTGCCAACCTTTACCTTCTTCCAACCAAAGTCATACATGTTTTTGCAGAAGAGTGGAAATAAATACTACTTGTATGGCAGTGAGACCCATTTAACAACCATTATGTGGCATCAGACAAGGAGACACAAATGCATAAACACATACATATACATATATACACAAACATACACACACACACACACACATACATATAGGCTTGGTGATGCAAACAGGAAAAATAGAACTCAAAACATGTGTGTGTGTGTGTGTGTGTGTAATAATAATAATAATAATAATAATAATAATGGCAGAAATTCAAAAGATAGTGCTCATGGGAATAATTTCTATGTAATCTCAAATTTTAAAGCAAACATAATTTTTTTTTTTTTTTTAGACATTCACTAGTACAACACTAAGTACAAAACCAAATATATGGCAAACTAGGCATAACAACTACACGAACTTCCAACCTGTTGTCTCTTGAGGTCTCTGGGTGAGACTTGGAGCCAACTAGTACAAATATAAAGCAAAAGTCAAGCATATAATAATAATAATAATAATAATAATAACAACAACAACAATAACTGATGAAGGAAATGGAAGATAGATTCAGTATAAAGATTATTTCGTATCATTCTATGATCATCATACTTCATCAATTACTATTATCTCAACTAACACTGCAGAATTGCTGAAGTAGATCCAGTGGAAATATACCCCAACCATGGATGACACCAGACAGCCCAAACTGTGAATGTGCTTTACTCAACACACTAATTAACTTATACCCATTAGTCCAAAAAGTTGCACACACACATATATATATATACATTTTATTATATTATATATATGTATGTAAGTATGTATGTATACATATATGATGAGTTTCTTTTGTGATGTATGCTTGAAGATTTTGTATGGCTAAAATTATATATCCAAAGTTCTTAGTAATATGATACTCAGGTCCCACAAATTCTTT
Organism: Octopus sinensis; assembly: GCF_006345805.1. Classification (NCBI taxonomy): domain Eukaryota; kingdom Metazoa; phylum Mollusca; class Cephalopoda; order Octopoda; family Octopodidae; genus Octopus; species Octopus sinensis. The sequence continues at coordinate 17,390,526 of NC_043006.1, read as the reverse complement.
TGCCCTCCCCAACAATGTAGTTGGTTTGAATATGCCTTTAGTATTGTTGTGGATATATATCAACTAACAAACAAGGATGTCTCAACAATTGTGAGTTTAGTGACCATTAAACAAAACTAATTGGATTTGCTCCTCAGTGTCCTAGTTTAGTTTCTCAGCATGAAGGTCAAACTGGACATCAAATTAAAATGGAAGTCTTGTAGAGCAAAGATTTAATTATTACCATATCCCTTCTTTCCCCCTTTTGACAACACTTTATAAAGTGTCTTTAGCATTTCTAACAATATATGTGGTATTAAATGGGATTTTTATGATTCACTGAAATACGATTAAAGTAATGTATTTTCATACATTGTTTCAATAATTACCATTACAAAAGAATAATGGTGAAAAAAAAAATACTTAACAACAATTCAAAATGAGTTGAGGAATAAGAGAAATCTGGGATCAAAAGGGGTGGAATGTGACCAAAGACTCTGAGAACCCAAATTTATAAATAACTAGCAGTATTACCCAGCATTGCCCGGGTTTGTCTCGACCCTTTAGAATTGGAATTTTTGAAAAGTAAAAATTTTGCATTATGTAGCTTGTTATTCTCTTTAAGTGAACATTTTTCTGGTTCAAATACACTGAAAAATGGCAATACAGCAGTCAAAAATTTGTAAAAAAATAGGGATTTTCATAGAAAAAAAGCACTTTTTTGATGTATATAATTTTTGGTGTTGACGGTCCGATTTGAATTTTTTCTTCTACGAAAGGAAGAGCAAGCCTTCTTCTATCGTACTCTCAATTTTGGTCAACTTGCACCACAGGGTCTCAGAGGAGATAGTGTTAGTTGAAGGCTACCAAACCTTCCATACACAGACAACTTCAGCTTTATATATAGAGAGAGATTAGCAAACCAACACAGAGTTTGGGTCATATAAATCAATTGTATTTTCAACTGCTTTGCTGGTGCATGTAATCTTTAGATTTGTTAAAATTAGAATGAAGACATTTTATTATGAAATGTAAAACCCTTATAAAAAATAATTGTAAATTCTTCTTTCTTATTGAATGCTATGGACAATCCATATATCAATCTTATATTTAAAAATTAATTTCACACAATCTGCCATTTACTCCAATAGCAACAAACTTTCTATATTTGAATTAAAATCTATCCAATACCTTTCAATTGCTTAAGTACAAAGTTTTTACTCAACAGATGGAAAAAACAATAAATTCAATCTCTACTTTGCCATGAAGATTTTTTCAAATAGTAAATATAGTTATCACCTAGATTAAAAGAACATATAATTTTTATAAAACAGATATATGATTTCTGTTGGCTTGTTTGTTTTGTTTTTTAAAACTCTTCCATCATGCCATCCTTTAATTTACTTTTACATTAAAATATTGGATTTCAAACAATTTCTACATACCATTTTTTGTGTGCAAGTATGTGTGTGTGTGTCTGTCTGTCTGTGTTTTCCATTAAACTGAAATTGTTTAGTTTTCTTTTTAATAGTTAAATAATTTGGACATATAATTTCATCTTTCAAAAATATTATTCCATTTATACAATCTTTCTATTCCTTTCAGACTAAAATTAAGATAAAATTGATGGCTTCTTTCTAGTTTTTAATGAATATGAATATTTACTTTTTCTTATTTACAAAACATAAAGAATTGACATAAATAGTTTGAAATCTTTCAAGAATCTTTAAATACAGTAAGATATTGCAGTTTTATCTTTGTTTCCCTCTTTTCCATGTTTCTTTTTTTTTTTGTTCAATTCCAGCATCTTGCTGAATAGATGATGGAGTTTCTTTAACAAAATGTCTTCAGTCATCTTCAATGCACATTAAAAAATGAAGCTCCACCTGTAAATTACAGTTGTATAACTGTTCCATCTTCACAGGTGTGGTTCTTTCATTTGCACCACTGACAGAAAACTGAAGCAAAAGCTGTTATACATGTGTTGCATTGAGCTCAACAAACACACTGACAGTATTCATAACAAAGAAAAATAAAGTCATGAGTCTATTGGCTGCTTGACCACAGAACCCACTATCATTATCATCTCTCTTTTGCTGGTACATGTGGAAATACGTCTAGTTCACACTACAAAGTGATTGACAAATGACCAGAGAAATTGTAAGGTTTTAGGTTCCCTTTAGTCCTGTTTCACTAAGGACTTATCAACGTCTCTCATTTCAGTGATATGATAAAATGCACACAGTATACTCTGTAATGCTTTCTTGCATGGTTAGTCTAGGATATAGAGTTCATTTTGTAGAGTGGCTAGTGAGAGGAAGGACATCCAATCATAGAAGCCATGTCAAAATGACACATACAACAGTTTATGAGAGTAGTAGATCCCAATAAAAAATGATGACAATACACATATCTGTCTGTCTGCCTGTCTATCAATCAATCATTCAATCTACCTATCTATATATGTAGGTATTCAATAACCATTATATATATATATATGTATATAATGACCATTATACATCATCATCATCGCTTCATGTTCGCTTTCCATGCTGGCATGGGTTGGACAATTGTGTGCATGTTTAGTGTGCATGCATGTGTATGTCTGTATTCATGTATATTAATATGTATGCATATATATATATATATATATATATATATATATATATCTTTTACTTGTTTTAGGCATTTGACTGTGGCCATGCTGGAGCATTGCCTTTAGTCGAGCAAATCGCCCCCAGGGCTTATTCTTTGTAAGCCTAGTACTTATTCTATCGGTCTCTTTTGCCGAAACGCTAAGTTATGGGGACGTAAACACACCACCATCAGTTGTCAAGTGATGTTGGGGGAACAAACACAGACACACAAACATACATATATATATATACTAGCAGTATTGCCCGGCGTTGCTCAGGTTTGTAAGGGAAATAACTATAAAGCATTTTTAGAGAGTTATAGCCAAAAAATAGCAAAAAATGGAAAAAAATTATGGTAAATTTTTTTTGAGAGTTAAAAAAGGTGAGGTTGCGTCCCCTAGACAGTTTGTGGTTTGTGTTTCTGATTCTCGACCCCATGTCGAATTTATCGATTTTTTTCAGAACTGGGGGAACTTTTCAAAATTTTCGCTGCTCTAGTTTTGAATTATGACATTGGGCTATGTGTGTGTCAAGTTTCATCAGAATCGGTTGAAAGCCGTGGTCAGGGTGAGGGTACAAGCAAACAGACACACAGAAACACGCACAGACAAACTGCCGTTTATATAGAGAGAGATGACAGGCTTCTTTCAGTTTCCCTCTACCAAATCCACTCACAAGGCTTTGGTCGGCCCAAGTCTATAGTAGAAGACACTTGTCCAAGGTGCCACACATTGGGAATGAACCCAGAATCATGTGGTTGGTAAGCAAGCTACTTACCACACAGCCACTCCTGCGCCTATATAATAAATTGTATGGTATACACCTGGTAGTTTACTGGTAAAGCAGATTCACTTTCACGGTGTTCATTGAGAATTTGATGAGAGATAGAACATGGAAGATATGAGAATGTTTATTTATCACTACAATTGTTTCAATCCATCTAGCATGTGTGTGTGTGCATGCATACTTTACTTTTACTTGTTTCAGTCATTTGACTGCAGCCATGCTGGAGCACCACCTTTAGTCGAGCAAATCGACCCCGGGACTTATTCTTTGTAAGCCCAGTACTTATTCTATCGGTCTCTTTTGCCGAACCGCTAAGTGACGGGGACGTAAACACACCAGCATCGGTTGTCAAGCAATGTTAGGGGGACAAACACAGACACACAAACATACATATATATATATATACATACATACGACAGGCTTCTTTCAGTTTCCATCTACCAAATCCACTCACAAGGCTTTGGTCGGCCCGAGGCTATAGTAGAAGACATTTGCCCAAGATGCCACGCAGTGGGACTGAACCCGGAACCATGTAGTTCATAAGCAAGCTACTTACCACACAGCCACTCCTGTGCATGTACACACACACATATATACAGAAAGAGAGAGAGAAAGAAAAGAG
>NC_043006.1:17334003-17381503 GCF_006345805.1 Octopus sinensis | reverse complement strand
ACTACTGCAGTATAGTTCGTTCTAACAGAACATCCAGTATTGGGATAAATATTACCTCTCTGTTAGATCACTACATCCCTAAAAAATTCCAAGCTTCCCAAAATTTACCATCACTATTCTTGATATGCTTATATATCTTTTCCTTTTTCTGGTTCTTTTACTATTCCTTGTTTTGTTTTTTTTTTTTTTGCTTTTTTTCTTGCGTGCTATGTATGCACTTTTGGATACCATTGTTGTTGTTTTGCTTTCTTCACTCATTGCTGCGTTCTGTTTCCTCTTTTACTCTTTTCAGATGAGTTGGATGGCAACTGACCGTCCTGGGAAGGTGGGGGCATATAAAACTTTAGGGGGTCTAGGCAAGCAAAATAGTAAATTGGGAATCTATGTAGTATTCAAGGGGTCCAGACATATTTACTATGAGAAACAATTAAGTACCTTTTTCTAGTGTTTTACACAGTTTAACATGTTTTCAGTCACTGAAACATGGTCTCTCAGAAAGTGTTATTGCAAACTTACTCAAGTGAATGGTAAAAAACGAAATAGGAATTTTGAAAGAAGTTCTAATGAAAGTAGTCTTTAAACTTCAAATGGTTATGGGGGTCCACTGCAATAAAATAGTAACCAAAGGGGTCCATAGATACCATAGAACCACTGGTTTAAAATAAGCCCAGTATTTGTATAAATATGTAGGAGAAAGAAATAAATGGATAAATTTTAAAGTTTAGTATCATCCAGAAAATTGATAAGTGCCATCCTCAGTACAAAAGGTGGTCATATCAAGTATTGTTTTTTTTTCACCTACAAAATCTCTGTATTAATAAGAAATATGATAAACAAATTTATATCATTTATTCCATATGTGTGTTTCACCATTGTGAAGCCACATGGCTCAGTGGTTAGAGCGTCGAACTTACAACTGTGAGGTTGTGAGTCTGAATCCTGGACCGGGCTGTGTGTTGTGTTCTTGAGCAAGACACTTTATTTCACGTTGCTCCAGTTCACTCAGCTGTAGAAATGAGTTGTGACATCACTGGTACCAAGCTGTATCGGCCTTTGCCTTTCCCTTGGATAACATCAGTGACATGAAGAGGAGAGGCTGGCATACATGGATGACTGCTGGTCTTCCATAAACAACTTTGCCCAGACTTGTGCCTCAGAGAGTAACTTTCTAGGTTCAATCCCATGGTCATTCAAGACCAAAGGGGGTCTCCTCCGTGTTTCACCATTGTAGTTGTTTAGAACCCTTGCAATGGCTGTTTCAAGGGTCTCTGATATTTGATCCCTGTGACACAATGCTATTAAGTGCTCCCCTGATGATCTGTTGTGGTTAAGCATCCACTTGCACTAGAAACATCCAATGCAGTGGTCCCAAACAACCATAACAATGAAATGTAGAATATATAAACATTTGTTTATCATAATTTCTCCTACACTTGCTCTGTATGCAATACCCAGTTATACTACTATGTATAAGCATATACTACTAAGTATACCAAAGCATTTTACTGGAAGCAGACTTGATGATAATCTACAAAGAGATCAAAACTCAACAATAGCAGTCATACATCTAGCTGTACACCACACAAGTTGTATTATTTTTTAAAAAAACTTATATTATTAATTTGATTAGGGTGCAGGAGTGGCTGTGTGGTAAGTAGATTGCTTACCAACCACATGGCTCCGGGTTCAGTCCCACAGCGTGGCGCCTTGGGCAAGTGTCTTCTACTATAGCCTTGGGCTGACCAAAGCCTTGTGAGTGGATTTGGTAGATGGAAACTGAAAGAAGCCCGTCATATATATGCGTGTGTGTGTGTTTGTGTGTCTGTGTTTGTCCCCTCAACATCGCTTGACAACCGATACTGGTGTGTTTACGTTCCCGTAACTTAGCGGTTTGGCAAAGAGACCAATAGAATAAGTACCAGGCTTACAAAGAATAAGTCCTGGGGTCGATTTGCTCGACTAAAGGTGGTGCTCCAGCATGGCCACAGTCAAATGACTGAAACAAGTAAAAGAAAAAGAAAGAAAGGAAAGGGTGAAAAATTATTTGTGCATTTCATTATCTATTAATATTTTTGTTTCCTAAAATAGACATGGTTTGTTTGTAGATAAATTTCAAAATTATCAAAGACTTTAAATATAGAATTCCTGTTATATATTACAACAATGAGAGTTTTAGCTGATCTAATCAATGAAACAGCCTTCTCATGAAATTAACATGCAAGTGGCTGAGTACTCCACAGACACGCAGACCCTTAATGTAGTTCTCAGAGAGACTCAGCATGACCCAAAATGTGACATGGGTTGGCCCTTTGAATAGCAGGTATAACTCATTTTTACCAAGTGAGTGGACCAGACTGGAGCAATGTGAAATAACATATCTTTGCTCAAGGACACAACACGCTGCTGTGAATCAAACTCACAACCTTATGATCATGAGCCAGACACCCTTACCACTAAGCCATGTACCTTCATATATTATTTTATTCTTTTACTTGTTTCAGTCATTTGACTGCAGCGCATGCCGGAGCACCGCCTTTAGTTAAGCAAACCAACCCCAGAACTTATTCTTTGTAAGCCTAGTACTTATTCTATTGGTCTCATATATGTATACACAGTAGCTGGTTTTAGAATCTCTGAAAGAGATTCACATAGTAACAATATGAAACCATAATGTCTGTATCACTGTTATGTGGCCGTTCTGTGCAGAACAAATGTTACTACATTTTAACCCCAGGAAAACATCTTTTCCCACTTGTTAACAACACACAACCTGTGTCTGTCCTTTACTTGCAATAAAACAGGCACAGGTTGTATGTTGTTAACCAGCAGGAAAAGATGTTTTCTTGGGGTTAAAATGCAGTAACATTTGTTCTGCATAGAACAGCCTTGTAAAAGTGGTACAGACATTACAGTATATATATATATATGATGATTACTGACTGAGGCAAAAAGCCAGCAATTTTTAGGGAAGGCAGTTATTTGATGTCATTAATCCTAGTGAGTGACATGTTATTTTATTGACTGTGGGCAAATGAAAGGCAAAATTGGCTTCAGTAGGATTTGAACTCAGAATATAAAGCGCCATAACCAAATACTGAAAGGTACTTTTTAACAGGTGTTCTAACAATTCTGCCAATCCAGTGCCCTATAATTTAATTATTTTCATGTTGCACTTATCTGCAACTCCTGGCACATCCTTCAGGAAAACCCACCATATTTGAGAAAGAAAATTTCAAAACCCCGATAGCTGAAGTAATGAAGGTAGTAGAGAAAGCCGCTGGTTCCAATAGAATAGAGTCAAGACAGAATATGGTTTAGGGTGGGATAGAAAATGGTTGTATAAGCAACAATTGAAAAGTTCTTTTATCAGTGAGAAGTCCCTACCATTCTTGCTTAGTCCGAGATCAGTATTGGTCAAGACTAAACAGATCTATAACCATATAACCATGTGTTTAAGTTGTAATCATCCCTATTATTATTATTTCACAACCATCGGAGCATGAAGCACTCCCCATGAACGCAGGTTCATGAGATGGCTGTGATCTATAAACAGTTTTGAGTAGGAACTGGGAAGAAACATTCCAGAAATGCATTTTTCAGTTTAGATTAAAATGTTCAGAGTAGTACAGAGGACAATGCGCATGTGCACACTGAATTCGTAAAATGGAAGATTAGAATAAAACAAGTTATATGATGGTCTGCCAGCCATATCTGACACCACTATCATGCAGCTTTACTGGAATCTTCTTCTTATAATTATTTTCAAGTTAAGGATATCTAAAATTAAATAACTCGATATGTCCTATCTTTTTGAAAATGGTAGAGTGATTTCAGAGAATTTGATCACCTAAAAGCTCTCTTGTTGGCCGTGAGAAGTTCTAGGATACCAACTTCTTCTTCATCATCATCATCATCGTTTAACATCCGTTTTCCATGCTAGCATGGGTTGGATGTACAACCGGGATCTGGGAAGCCAGGAGGCTGCACCAGGCTCCAGTCTGATCTGGCAGTGTTTCTACAGCTGGATGCCCTTCCTAACACCAACCACTCCATGAGTGTAGTGGGTGCTTTTTACGTGCCAGAGGAGGCTGGCAACAGCCACAATCGGTTGGTGCTTTTTACATGCCACCGGCACGGAAACCAATCAAGATGGCACTGGCATTGACCACGTACGGATAGTGCTTTTTACGTGCCACCAACACAGGTGCCAGGGAAGGCTGCCACATGATCTAAATTAAAACATTCCATCAAAATTTTATATTTATTTCTTTTCCGAACACCAGATTAGTAATAAAAGTTATTTGACTAAATTCATCATTATTTCAAAAGTTAAACTGAAATAAAAGGCAACATATTTCAACAGAAATATGCTAACAAAACCATTTCTGTTAGAAAAGATATCTATGAAGGCCTGGTGGTTTGAAATTTCTGTTGATTACTTTAACTGTTTTGATACTAACTTGCCTGAGACCACCCCTACTTCTAGGATTAAAACTTCTTGCTTTTAAATGATCTTAATTTAAACCTGCCATCAAAATTTCATGTAAATTTATTTCTCAAACACCAACAAATAACGACAAAGTTATTGTACTATAAATACTTCATTATTTTAAAAATTAATCAAAATAAAGCAGTGTGTTTCAACCGAAATATGGTAACAAAAGAATTAACCTTTTCAATACCAATCTGTCTGAGACAGCCCTGGTTCTTTGATACAAACTTCTTGTGTTTAAATGAATTAAATTAAAACCTTCCATTAAAATTTCAATGTTTATGTTTCAAACACCAGATTAATGACAAAATTATTGTAATAAATACTTCATTATTTTTGAGATTAAGTGAAATATTTCAAGAGAATTATGGTAACAAAAGGTTCTGTGTGTCTCTTTCACGAACGATATCAGTGGGAGCCCAGTGGTTTGAAATTTCTTTAAACTATTTAGCTCTTTTGATACCAATTGGTCTGAGATCACTCCTAATTCTTTGATATAAATTTCCTGTTTAAATGTTTATTTATGTTCCAAACATCAGCATAGTAATGACAATGTTATTTTACTAAATTTTTCATGGTTTTCAAAATTAAATGAAACAAAGGCAGAAATGTATTTCAATAGAAACAAGTTAACAAAAGGATTAAGATATTTGAGGGTGTCCATTAAAGCGCAGATATCAAATGTGGGGGCACATGGCCTAGTGGTTAGAGCAGCGGACTCGCGGTCAAGGGATCGCGGGTTCGAATCTCAGACCGGGCGATGTGTGTGTTTATGAGCGAAACACCTAAGCTCCACACGGCTCCGGCACAAAGGTAATGGCGAAACTTCTGCTGACTCTTTTGCCACAACTTTCTCTCACTCTTTCCTCCTGCATCTTGCAGCTCACCTGCGATGGACCAGCGTCCCGTCCTGGTGGGGAACCTATACGCCAAGAAACCAGGAAACTGGCCCTTATGAGCCAGGCATGGCTTGAGAAGGAACAAACAGATATCAAATACCAAAACAGATGTTAACCCTTTCATTACTGTATTTATTTTGAGATGCTCTGTGTTTCTTTCAATTATTTTAAATATAACAAAGAATTTAGTAAAATAATTTAATTATCATTAAGCTAGCATTAGGAACATAAATTGTGACTAAGGTTTGGTGGAAGATTTTAATTCAGAACTTATGAAAGCAAGACATTTGTACTACAGAGCCAGAGCCGGTTTTGGCCGGGTTGGTAACAAAAGGGTTAAATTGAGTCAACTTTTGCCAGGCAGGAAAATTATTGTATCAGTGATGATGATGATGAGCATCATCATCATCATTGATAAATGTGAAAACAGAAATAACCAATAACTTAAATATGATTATTATATGTGCTGGTAATAATCAACTTAAGTATAATCAAAATGATATTGAAATATAACTATATAATACTCTGACCTGTCCTCATGGGAATGTTTATTAAACAAGAGATCAAGAAATTATAAGATAACAGGAAGATAAAAATACAGGCTTTGTTAATCTTCTAAAAATATTTTGAGGAATACAAAATGTAAACATGATATTATTTATCACAGACTTAAAATATTGCCAATCAACAAAGCAGATCCCAAAGAAATGGAGTTAACCAATACTAACAGAAGAATAGTTATGTAGGTGAAAGAACATTTCAAGATTAAGTTTTCTAAAATATAAGGAGGATTCTTCTAGAGTTTTTAGCTATATAAATGTAAACATGGTTGTGTGAGTAAGGAGTTTGCCTCTCAACCACAAGGTCTTGGGTTCAGTTCCACTGCATGGCAATTTAGCTGAGTGTCTTGTACTATTGCCTGGGGTCAACCAAAATCTTATGAGTGGATATGGTAAGCAGAAACTGAAAGTAACCCATTGTGTATTGTGTGTGTGTGTGCACATGCATGTGCGCGTATGTGAGTACGCATGTACAGCTTTGTCTTGCCATTGTACAAAAGTTGGAAACAAGTGTCACCATCATACAAGTGGTGTTGTTCCATTTCCAGCCATCCATGGAAACATGTCCGAGCATGAGGAAAAAAAATTACCTTTCTTGGATACAGGGGAGGGTCAGTCACAAGAAGGGCATTTGGTTGCAGAAAATCTGCCTCAGCGAATTCCATCTAACTCATGCAAGCATGGAAGAGTGGATATGATGATAATGATGATGATGATGATGATATTGAAGAACAACATAAATACTGCACTAACCTGTGAAGTAATCTTGGGTACAGCTACACTGACCTATGAAGCCAATTTTTATATACCCAAACGAGATGTTTAACCAGCTCTTATACAGCAAATCTATTCAGTGGAACTGTCTTTTATACACCCACTATTAACAATGAAGACATATCTTATATTCTCTTTCTCTTTCTCTCTTTTACTTGTTTCAGTCATTTGACTGCGGCCATGCTGGAGCACCGCCTTTAGTCGAGCAAATCGACCCCGGGACTTATTCTTTGTAAGCCCAGTACTTATTCTATCGGTCTCTTTTGCCGAGCCGCTAAGTGACGGGGACGTAAACACACCAGCATTGGTTGTCAAGCAATACTAGGGGGACAAACACAGACACACAAACATATACACACATATATACATATATACATATATACGACAGGCTTCTTTCAGTTTCCGTCTACCAAATCCACTCACAAGGCATTGGTCAGCCCGGGGCTATAGCAGAAGACACTTGCCCAAGATGCCACGCAATGGGACTGAACCCGGAACCATGTGGTTGGTTAGCAAGCTACTTACCACACAGCCACTCCTGCACCTATATTTGCTTTATATTGTGAAATATTGTGTCATTTATTAAAAATTTGCCAAAATTTATATTATCATTATTATTATTATTATTGGTTCAAAAAATACCTAGATATTTCTTCAACCAATAATATCTCTAAAACTGAATTACAAAAAAAAAAAAAAAATGTTTGCGAAATAAAAATTATCATGTCTTAAAGATTTGTCTCTAATAGCAAAGTAGCAAGAGAAAAAAGAGAGAAACCAAAAAGGTAGTTATCTTAAATGTCTTTTTAAATCTCTTTGAAAAGCTTCAATGAAACAAAATATTACAGCTAGAGCTGTTTCACATTTGTATGCACATTATAAATATGTGTACACACCAGTATTTTAATCTGAAGCTGTTTCAAGAATGTATATTAATTAAATTCTAGCCTGGCTAGCTTTTTCGTAAATCAGGAAATGTTTTGTTTACTGTTCCAGAAATGAGTTTTTCAGTTTAGATTAGAATGCTCAGAGTTAGTACAAAGGACATCAAATCAGGTTGAATTACTATGCCTGGCAACACAGCAGTGTTCTGAGTAAAAAGTGGTGCTTTTAATATACAATTATCTTTGAGATGTTTCTCTGAGACAAATTATTACAGTTAGTGCCAATCCATGTGTATATATAAATGTGTATACAGACTAGTATTACTGTTTGTGCATATTTATATATTAAAAGGACAGCTAACATCTGAGTTGACAGCTAAATAAAGAATATTTAGCAATAAAAGCCTTTTGCTCCTATAAAATGTTCTAAATTTCAAAAATCCATTCAAACCATATTAATGTGGAACTAAATTCATTTAATATTAAAAGGAAAACACATTATTCAAAAACTATGTACTTAATGCTACGGAGTCATGCTCTTATCAGCAACTTCTGACATATTACCAGAATACTCAACAATTTTCATTAAATGTGAATTCAATTATTTCTCTCATGGTCTTGTTTCTCTCATAACCTGAACTTCATAAATTTAGAAATGCCCAGTTAATTTGTGTTTTATTTTTATCACATATGTGACAAAGTCGGATAAAAATGAAAGCTCAAACAAGTCTTCCACTTCTCTATTATAAGATTACGTTTTATTTAATTATTTATTGCTTTATGTTATAATTATGTTGAGCTTAAACACGTTAATTAGAAACAGAAATAGAAACAGCAAGGTAAAATAAAAATTAAAATGTCAATAAAAATGACATAACTTTATTAGCAAACCATTTGCTAACAAATAAAAAAAGGTTAAAAAAGATTTTAAATGTTAAACAGTATTGAGGAAGAAATAATGATGTAATCTGCCAATGTTAGAAGAATGAAATACAGGAAACGAACTTAGATTTTCATTAAAATTCATTAATAATTCATCTTGGATTTGACATCTTGCTTATGACAGCATGAAACCAAGAACTGTTGTATCCCACATAAAAGAAAAAGACTCTATGAACCTTGAAAACAGGAATAATGAGAAAAAAGAAGTGGTTTATTTCATGTAACAGGAAGGAATATAGAAAGAAAGTTATGTATAAACATAAAAATATTATTATTAAATATTACTAAAGATTCTGCATTTAAAGATTATCATTTAACTGGAAACAGAATCAAAATTCAATGATGCTTTTCTAGCTTAGCTCCACAAGTAATACGTAAAATCCATCTTCAGTTATGTCAACCATCTTTAATATATATTCTTCTCCATTTTTTTAACCAATAATAAATGAACTAAAAAAAAAAGATAGTAATAAAATAATGTAAATTATTATTCTCCATAGCATAACAATTCCCCTGTCTATATAATTTCTTGTCTATATAAGTCAAAAACAATTCTTTATAAAAAAAAAAAAAGTTTCAAATTTTTGCACAAAGCCAGCGATTTTAAGTGTCGTAATTAGTAAGTTATGTCAACCCCAAAATGATGGAAGGCAAAGCTGACCTTGTGTGGTATTTGAACTCAGGATATAAGGGGCTGGAAGAACTGCTGCTAAGCATTTTGTCCAATGCACCAACAATACTACCAATTCACCACTTTTGTAATAATAATAAAATAATCCTTTCTACTTCAGGACTGGAATTTTGGAAGAGGGATATAGTTGATCGCATCAACCCCAACACTCAACTGTTACTTATTCCATTGGCCCCAAAAGGATAAAAGGCAAAGCCAATCTTGGCAGAATTTGAACCCAGAATGTAAAGAGGGATGAAATGCTATAAAACATTTTATCTGGCTCAGTAACAATTCTGCCAGCTTGCCGCCTTAAAATAATAAAAGTTATTATCCTCCATAGTATGATAACTCCCAAACCTCTCCTGCTTGCTGATCATTCGTCCACATAATCAATCTAAATTAATGAAAGTGAATGACAGCTTAGACATATAAAGACCATTGTTCATTGTTGCAGTTTAATTAATCTCATATAACCATTTGATACTGTATGATCAGTAAGCAATCATCAGATATTCAGACATAACATTCTAGAACATTACATGAGTCTAACATCTCTAAGTTTCACATCAAATCTAGACAATCTACCAACCCACCTGAGACCGTCCCAAATTCCGTGTTTATATTCATATTCTTAGTTAAACCACAGTGAAGTTTTAAATTATTTCAGTTCTTCTGATTTATACGATACTGTACATAAATTGGTATTGATTAATTAATAGTGAGCCAGCAAAACCACAAATTAGATTATCTGCCACAGTGGATCGTCTAATTCATGACTACTTTATATAAACAACTGATTTATTTTGTTGGTTGAAGACAGCGGCTGCTTATATCTTTGTTTTCTTTTGGGAACAGCCAACAGACCATGGGAGCCAACAGTCAATTTGGAGACTCCCTCCCACTTTTTTCTGCATATCAGTAGTATAGGAATAATGTACTTACATTCTTATTTAACTCACAGTGAGGCTTTGTAATGTTTAGATTAAAGTTTAAGGCTTTTATCATATTCTGAAAGAATTTTTTTTTACTATATTCCAAAAAGTGAGGATGTTATAGTTATTTGAGCTAAATCTCTCCAAACTGTGTATTTCAGTCACACTGTCCAACCCATGCCAGCATGGAAACCGGATGTTAAAGGATGATGATGGTGATGATGATGATAATGGTGATGAATATGGTTAAGAAAAGGTTAAACCTCAAAATATTACATCAGTCAACCCAAACTCAGTGCTCAGTTACCTCTCAATTACAATATAGTAGGCGCAGGAGTAGCTGTGTGGTAAGTAGCTTGCTTACGAACCACATGGTTCCGGGTTCAGTCCCACTGTGTGGCACTTTGGGCAAGTGTCTTCTACGATAGCCTTGGGCCGACCAAAGCCTTGTGAGTGGATTTGGTAGACAGAAACTGAAAGAAGCCCGTTGTATGTATGTGTGTGTATATATATATATATGTGTATGTGTATGTTTATGTTTGTCCCCCCAACATCGCTTGACAACCGATGCTGGTGTGTTTACGTCTCCGTAACTTAGCGGTTTGGCAAAAGAGACTGATAGAATAAATACTAGGCTTACAAAGAATAAGTCCTGGGGTTGATTTGCTCGACTAAAGGCGGTGCTCCAGCATGGCCACAGTCAAAATGACTGAAAGAAGTAAAAGAGTAAAAAGAGAGTAAACAGCAAAAGCTGAGGTGTTGATATTCTCAGAAACTAACCAAGTTTACCTTGTCCATTTCTATTGTGACCATTTATAAACAAAACAGACAGTAAGGTTAATGCAACATACCCAAACTTCTACAGTTTGGTATATCGGAACTACGATCTAATCAGATAGGTTTATACTCGTACCAACAATATCTGACATTTAAAGGAACAGAGCATCACAACTCTACATAAAATAAATCTATGTGTGTGAATTCAATTATTTTGTTTTAGCTTTATTTCTCTCGTGACCTGTGTAACATGGTTTCCAATTAAGATCGAAGCATGACATATTATTGGTTTTAAGTACAGGAATCGGTCATGGCAAAATAGAACAAGACAAAGCTGTTCTGTAATCTCTACACTCAAGACAGGTATGCAGACATTTTGCAATATATTTACCTTTGTAGTCTGACAGTTAAAGGATATCTTACAGAAAATATTTAAATTTATATTCTAAACTTGATACAACGAAAGATTTAATGCTCACCACGTTCATACTACATAAAAGAACAGATATCGTTAACATGATCCAAATAATCATTTTTGTCAGTTACACATGGTGAAATCCAAGAAGAATTACAGATGTCTACAGCTATTAAAGGGATTAATAAATGGCAGTATCTTCTGCCTCACAAATAATTATCAATGACAATATCCATTTGCAGTGTAACCCCTTGACCCCTCGTGCACTTCATTACTTTTTTTCATTGATAATCAAAGAACATACCAACATCGGGTTTTCTGAAACAATCCTTTTCTTTCTTTTTATAACAAATTACTCTTACAACCTCCTTCCACCCACACTCCTTCCTCTCCTGTCCCCATACACTTCTTACTCACTTTATACTTTGAGCCCCCCACCGCTACTACCACCACCGACACCTCTTCATCATTATTTTATCCTTTTCCATCTTCATCTTATTCACTTCCACCCTCTCTTCTATAATAAGGGTTGCTATATAGCTCCTCTACAGCAAAAGAAAAAAAAAACCCTGTTCTTTTCTCTCAAACTATAGACCCTTGTTTTCTAGCAGAAAACCAACTTGTTCTCTATTGCAGCCCCCACTTGGACAAAGGGTATTGTAGTCTCACAAGCCACATGGCAACCTTGTTAGTGCTGGTGCCACAAAAGATACAAAACACACACACGCACACAAACACACACTTCGTACATGCTGTAAATTGGTTGGTGTTAGGAAAGGCCTCCAGCTGAGGATACCATGCCAAAGCAGACACTGGAGCATGATGTAGTCCTTGGACCCCTAAGATCTTATCAAACCATCTTATCTATGCCAACATGGAACATGAATGTTAGTTGATGATGATGGTGATGATGATGCAGTGGTGGAAGCAGAGGAGGAGGACAGTGATAACGATGATAATGGTTATGACAAATACAACGATGTTAGCGATGTAAATGATGATGATGATGACATTTTTTTTTAGGTTATTGACTTATCTTTTACTTTCTAGAAGACTGTAAGTATAGGAGTTCCAAAAAGAAAAAAACAAGAATGGAGATAAATAGAAATTCACATGAAAGTGATTTAAAATAAGAAAGAAAAAAATCAACCATCAGTATTACTTAGGGCTGAAAAAAGTATCTGAGAGGCAAGAATGACAATGTTGAAGGATCTCGCCTTCTCTCACCTGCAGAGAATTATAATAGATTCACCATTGCTGGCATCAGTATTTGAACAGACTGAAGATTCTCAGCAATTATTGAAGACAAAAAAAGCATGTAGAGAAACACCAAGCTTTAGCAATGTGAATTAATTTACAAAAATGAAAAAATATTTGATGATAATTCTATGAGAGTTTACTGAAAGTAATTCAAAAGTGGGCATATCTTGTTTTGTGAGTTGAGATAAGTTGCTCAAATCATACATGTTAGTTGAGTAATTTTTCATCATCATCCTCATCGCATAACGTCCTAGCATAGGTTGGACAGTTCGATCAGGGTCTGGGAAGCCAGGAGGCTGCACCAGGCTCCAGTCTGATCTGGCAGTGTTTCTACAGTTGGATGCCCTTCCTAACGCCAACCACTTTGTGAGTGTAGTGGGTGCTTATTACATGCCACCGGCACGGGTGCCAGGCAAGGCTGGCAACAACCACGATCAGTTGGTGCTTTTTACGTGCCACCGGCATGGAGGCCAGTCGGGGCGGCGCTAGCAACGGCCATGTTCGGATGGTTCTTTTACGTGCCAAAATCTCCCTATTGTTCTTCATTGCAAGCAAGTAATGGGTTGCTAGAAGTATGGTATAGTTTTTATGGCTGGATGCCCATCCAGGCACTGAGCCCTTTACAGAGGCACTGAGTGTTTCTTTCATGGTACATCTTATCATAGAGTTCTTGATGGAAGTGGAGCAAAGGCAATCAAACATCCACAAAAAGCTAAAGGTCGTTTATGAAGATGATACCAGAGTAATGTGCACAGATGGATGAAGAGGTTTAACCCTTTAACATTCAAACTGGCCATATCCTGTTTTATGTTGGAACCAGCCAGATCAGGCCTTTCACACCTATCCTAAAATGTTATTTTAAAAGAAAACAATCAAGTAATCAAAATCCTGAAGCTGTGAGATAATACGATTACTTCAAAGCAATGTGAATAAATAAGCATTTCCTTTTACTGAGTAATCTGAATGCTAAAAGTTTAAAGAAGAGAAAACCAGCATCAGAGACAAACCATAAAGTGGGAGACCATCAATGGCAACCACTGATACAATTGTCAGTAAGTGAACAAATTGATTTGTGTGGGTAGGTGAGTCATAATCAGCAAGCTTGCTGCACAACAAGACTATGGTCACAATGCATTTCAGAAGATGATGGAAGGATTAGGATATTGGAAAGTGTGTGCAAAGGGGGTACTTTGGGAGTTGATACCCTATTTGAGGGAGAGAAGGGAAACCTGCTCTGATCTGCTGGAAGCAATTGAAGTTAATGAACACCCATTTTTTTTTTTCTTTTTTCTGTTTTTTAATCTCACAACAGGATACGAAATGTGGAGTATCTGTATGATTCAGAGAGGAAGGTTCTGTCCAAAGAATGGTATCATGCCTCTTCACCAAGATTTAAGGAGCTCAAGATCCAAAACAGCAAGTCATGGTGACTATTTTGGGGACAACAAGAGCATTGTTCTTGATTTTCAGGAATATAGCTGTACAGAAAACAGCAATATATAGTGAGATATTCAAAAAGCTTAGAGAAGTCATTAGGAGGAAGAGAGAAAACAAGTATCTGAAAAAGGATCCACAATTACTATGACTATGAATGATCACATTTTTGGCAACAAATCAGGCCATCAGCAAAGTGAGTTGGTCAAAGGTCCCCAATGGTCCAACGAAGAACAGTTTTTCAGGGACAATGATAGGACGATATTTAGATGAGCTGAAAGTGGCTGTGAAGAAGTAATTACAATGCACACTTGAAAATTTTTCAAAGAGAATTTGAGAATTGCGTTCAATAAAGGTGCAAATGCACAATGTGTGATGGAGACTATGTTGAGTGGTATGTTTGTATAGAAGAGTTACTCTTTCAACATGTGGAATTTAACTGACATGCAACAGTAAGCAACAGTAAGTAAAAGTTGTACCCACTTTTTCATTAATTTTGGTTATGCCTCATATATGAGGGGGGCTTACTATTTTGAATGACAGACAAATGAAGGATTTTATAAATTTCATGGGAGAGTGGTCTTGTCTCATCCTCTTAGTTGTATATTGGTTACGAGTTGAAAGAAGGTCATTTTTTTTAAGTGAAGAAGAGAAATAAATATGAAGTTGTAACAGTTGTACAGATAAAAATAAAAGCAAGTAGTAATATGTATTTTAGAATCGGAACACATAAAATAGTAATTGATGGAATAAATTCTTTAATCCAAAACATTTTCTTTATAGTGATTAGAAATTTTATGGAAAATTGCAAAGAAATTAGAGTAAGTGAGAGAGAAAGTTAGTACTGTCAAGATTAAATAATTTTTTTTTCTGTTTTTTTTTTTTTTTTTATTTGCTTTTGAAAATAGCTAATTCAATTTTAGATGACTGATCATATTAATCAAATCACTTGTAATTCTTTTTTATTAGTAGAACCATCCCAGAAAGATTTCTGATTAGATGAAGCCTTAGAATTATTCTCTAACATATTTCTCTCTATGTATGTTAATTCTAATACCAATTTGTTACTGTTATTGATTAACGGCCATAATATCATTAATACACTAGTTTTGTGTTCTTTATACTTTGTGGGTTTTTTTTTTTTTTGAAAGGAAAGTAAAACATCGCATTAATGACACATAAAATATCATATTAATGAACGTAAAAGTTAGATCTCTGAAACTACAAAGACATTCATCACTATTTCTGAGCGTAAGTGGCTTTTGAATGATGACTAGACGCAAGGCCTACATACATTGCAGATGTTGATACCATCCTTATCTAACCAAATCTCATCAGTTTCAATAAATTAATTGATGGAAAAGCATTTAAAACTTGTACAACAGCATTATCATCAACTCTCAGTTTTAACATCTTAAGGTTTCAAACTGTTGGAAATAGACCCATCTACCCTTACACACCTACCTTCGTTTAAACATATTTATTACATTACATCTAAAACCAACATACAGTGTGCATCAAAAAAAACCCTCCTATATTTTTATATGGCCAATGGCATCAGGAAGGTTATCCAACTATAGAAACCTTGCCAAAACAGACAACTGGGCCTGGTGCAGGTCTCCAGCTTGCCAGATCCTGTCAAACTGTTCAATCCATGCCAGCATAGAAAACTGACTTTAAATGATGATGATGATGATGATGGTGATGATGACAATGATTATTGGCACAGCACTAGTGAGGTTAGGGTGCTGATAGCACTCTTCATGAAGCTGATGGTTTACTTTTTTTTTTTCCAGTTACTAACATGGCTTGGACCAGTGCACACTATGCATTTCCTGTTCAAAGAAAAATATACATTATTTACAATTGACGGATATTTGTCCTCATCTTGTTTATTGTTAACACAATGTTTCGGCTGATATACCCTCCAGCCTTCATCAGGTGTCTTGGGGAAATTTCGAACCTGGGTTCTCATTCCTAAGGTATTTTTCAATGTTGTTGTTATTGTTATTATTTTATTATTGTTCTTCAGGTCCCTGCCTGGAATCGAACTCGGAACCTTGGGGTTAGTAGCCCGCACTCTTAACCATTATGCCATATGAGAACCCAGGTTTGAAATTTCCCCAAGACACCTGATGAAGGCTGGAGGGTATATCAGCCGAATTGTTGAGTTAACAACAGACAAAATGAGGACAAATAATGTACATAATCCCTCAGCTCTTAAATATAGAACTGAAGGAAAAATATATACATATAAAGAATCTATGATTGCAAGCTTCTCAAATATGCTTTGAGCTTATTCAAAATTATGCTGTTCCACGGACTGAGAATCCCTATGTTACAGATTCAGCTCTTAAAAGAAAACCATCTGGAAGATTTCGGAGTGTTCAAACTCCAGAAATACCCAACCCAAGCTGCAAAACAGCTCCAAAACATGTTTCTGCTTTGTCTGGTTGAACTGCCAGGAGAATTTTATGCACTGGTCTCAAAATTTCATCTGTATAAAATGATGGTTATTGAGGAACATGACCAGAAAAACTGTATGGCATGCCATGAGCACATACTTTATAATGCTCAATATTTTCACAAGCAATGAAGCCAACTTCAATCTGTCAGGCTACATCAATAAACAGAATTTCTGCTACTGGGCCGGTAAATAACCCTAAATAGCTATTCACAGTGAATTTGTTATTGCATGGTGCATTTTTGCAAATTTTGGTGAATTTGGCCTTCACTCTCTTAAGGAAGAGGGGCAGCAGTTACAGTAACATCCAATCAGTGTGGAGATGCTATGGAACTTTCTGGAACCAAAACTCACAGACCTTAGAAATTCATTCAGATGCATAGTTTCAGCAGTAAGAGACCACCTTTTCATCACCCATATTTACTACCAGTCACGTTTCCACCCTTGTTCACCATTCATCACAACCCATCATCTCTAACCATCTCTCACACCCTCCACACACTCTTACCACCTCTTCTCCCCCTTCACTCTCCTTGATCTTCTGTCCCCGGTCTCTCTTCTATTCACCTTTCTGTACCTTCAGCATATACCCTAACACTTCATGACCACCATCTTTATCTCCTTTTCTAGCTTACCCCATCCCATCAATGTAACCCTTTGCAGCAAGAAACCTGTTCCTTCTTTCATATTTCAATTGCTCAATGCCTAACATAAAGCCACTTCCCTCTAGACTCCTACATGTTGAGGAGGATCTGTACTCTTGTATAGATACACAGTAACATGGTACCCTTACTTGCACAGGTACCATGGTAGAAACATTCAGTACTCTTTGTAAAGGGTTTGGTGCTGGGATGGGCATCCAGCCATAGAAACTACACATAGAAAATAAGCAATGGAGCATGACACAATCCTCTGACTTGATGGATCCTGTCAAACAGTACAATTGGAGTCACCATGGAAGAGAAACATTAAATGATGATGGTGATGATGATAATGATGATGGTAAAGATGATGATAGGGAGGAAGAGGAGGAGGGGTGATGATGATGACAGTGGGGAAAATGTCAATGGTGATGTCAATGGTGATGATGATGGTAGTAGTAGTAGTGGTGGTGGTGGTGGTGGTATTATGATGATGATGATGACAATGATGGTGGTAGCGATCCATTTCCTGTTTTGAATAACTTCAGATCTGAAGGTAAATATTAACAGCAGAGTTAGCAATTAGACTACCTTTATGTTCCCTACTCCCTCACACCTCACAACTTACCTCATTTTAACTCTTTATTTATTTATCTTTTTTTTTTTATTAATTTTATTTATTTATTTATTTATTTATTTATTTATTGCAGAATCTTTCCAGTGAGTTTGAAATTACTACAAAGAAATCTAAAAGAATCCTTACTAAATTCATGTTTCTCATCTATGGTTCTGCTGCTACTTTTTAATCATCATCCCTTCAATTGCTGTTAATTTAAAATTTTCTTCCAATGCTGTGAGACATATGCATTCAATTTATTGAACGAATCTTGTTCTCCATTTCCTTTTCTTTTCATTTATTTATTTTACCATTTATCATGTTATTTATTGTGTTACAAGATATTTAGCACGTTTTAATGCACTTTTATAAACTTATCATCTCAAATTATAACAACAAAATTACTTAATATAGGCGCAGCAGTGGCTGTGTGGTAAGTAGCTTGCTAACCAACCACATGGTTCCGGGTTCAGTCCCACTGCGTGGCATCTTGGGCAAGTGTCTTCTGCTATAGCCCCGGGCCGACCAATGCCTTGTGAGTGGATTTGGTAGACGGAAACTGAAAGAAGCCTGTCGTATATATGTATATATATATGTATGTGTGTGTTTGTGTGTCTGTGTTTGTCCCCCTAGCATTGCTTGACAACCGATGCTGGTGTGTTTATGTCCCCGTCACTTAGCGGTTCGGCAAAAGAGACCGATAGAATAAGTACTGGGCTTACAAAGAATAAGTCCCGGGGTCGATTTGCTCGACTAAAGGCGGTGCTCCAGCATGGCCGCAGTCAATGACTGAAACAAATAAAAAAAAAAAAATAAAAAAATATAGCCAACTGCGTTTACTGGCTCACATTTTGTTTCACATATGAAGGCATAGCTGTGTAGTTTAGAAGTCTACTTCCCAACCACATGGTTTTGGGTTCAAACCACTGCATGGATATTGAAACTTTACTTGCGGCTGGACTTCAAACACACAACAACATTCGCTTTCAAGTACTACCAACATGAAGATTTGCCTGATTTAACACCACTCACAATACTTGCAAATATATCTGAAAAATATTGTGTGTGCGCGTGCATGCGTGTGTGTGTGCGCGCACGCATTTGAGTATATGTGAGTGACAAATTTAAGTGGAAAACAATCAGGGTAGTCATGACTATACATGAAATATTAGTTCAACAAATAAACTGACTATATTACTGGTATTTGTTTAACAAATTCTAATAAGAAAGAACAGAGTTTGTATCATAGGAATCTCCCCCACCGATACGAGAGACATCAAATTAGATGATATTAGCTCCAAGATGAAGATAAGATAAAAACTAATTCTTTCAAAGCTTATAATTCTTATAAAATGTCTATCCAATTATGTACACTTCTTTGACAAGAACGTTATCTTCTTTGGCCAACAGAATATTGGTAAGTGAATCTCTATAATGATTAAGTTCAACAAGTTGCTACTTCTTAAGAAACATATTCATGCATGAATGCATATGAATAAATATGTGCTAATTTTGTCTCATATGGTTGTACAGCGAAAATATGTTAATACAAGTGGAATATCTCATAAAGTTAGAAGGGAGTGTCAACATCTACATATGTGTATACATGCATGTATTTTTATGTGCATGGGTATATAAACATGTTAATGTTAGGATTGTTGAATTATGAAGTTATAGAAGTGAAAAAAAAAGAAAACTATTTGAAGGTGAAAGGAATTAATACGTTAGAATAAAGTTGTCTTTACTAAAAGTATTGAATTCTTTATTAGTAAATGTTGTTTTTATAGCAGGTTGAAATACCCAGAGTCAGTTTTTATTTGAAGTTACTGCCTTCTTAGATGAATTAGAAAACCACGTTTCTTTCATACATTTAAATTTTCACATGGTTTCAGTGCTTTGATGCCTTTCCTAATACGAACAATTTCACAGAGTTTATTGGGTGAATTTTATCATAGCACAGAATGTGACGAGACCGACCTTTTGAGATACAGATACTACTCATTTTTGCCAGCTGAGTGGAGTGGAGCAACATGAAAATAAAGTGTCTTGCTCAAGGACGCAATGTGACACCAGGAATTGATCTCATGACCTTATGACTGTGGGCTGAATACACTTAACCACTAAGCCATATGCCTTCACTTGGATGGTCTGTAATAACTGGGGAAGAGGGAGTAATAGTTGGCACTACAGGAAAATAAATATTAAAGGGGTGAATTGAAGACCAACAGAACTGACATAATTTCCATTCTCGGACATTGTAATCGGACAGAGAGAAAAGAGTAAATGATACATAGATGGTTGTATATGGGAGATTGAATATGAACAGATCTAACAGTACTCCTCATTTCATGGCCAGCATCATACAGTGAATAGGAGTGTTGGGGAAGAGAACAAGCAGGAGGGATAGCAAATTTGGTTTTAAATAGGAGAAAGATATGTGTGTGTGTGTGTGTGTATACACACACACACACATATATATATATATATATGTAAATAATAATAATGGTATTTATATCAGCTTAAAGCTTATAGCAATCACTGTGCAATGACTAAGGAAAATACTCTAATAATGGGGCATATAAGCCCTCAACAGAAAAAAGTAGGCAGATATATATAAAAATAAAGCATTCTAGTCTCTATCACTATTTCCATTTTAATGTCTGTTTTCACCATGCTTACACAGGTAGTTCAATCTTCTCCAGCACCACACTCCACCAATCAACACAATCGGCTGCTATCTCTTTTGTAAAGTGCAGCATCTTCAGATCAACCTTTACCATTTCATCCCTTGTTTTCCTTGGTCTCCCTTTTCCACAAGTTCTACCCAAAGTAAGTGCTTTGCAATTCTTTATACAGTCACTGGCCCTATCCCCTACACAATAAATCCCTTCTCTTCTGTAGTCTCTTGCTCCCTACGTCTAATTTTTCTTCTATTTAATCTTACTCTCAGTTCATCTGTATGCCGTCATTGAAGTACACTAACATAACACACACATTATATATACACATGTGTGTGAGTTTGTGCATGTATTTATAAGTCTGTATGAAAGAGAACATGTGTACATGTGTGTGTGTGTGTGTGTGTGGATGGATGGCTAGATAGATAAATAGATAGATAAGATACCTGGTTTTCCAGATAGTTAGAAGCAAGGTGTGTAATGAGAATCTTATTCAATAAGTGTGTGGTACAACGTGGCAAAGATTAAACACAAATATTGCACTGCGAAACCAATATTTCAACACTTAATGTGGTGGCCTGTTTAGCCAAGTATTTATATTAATCAAAACATAAGAAGACATAAAGAAAAAATTGTATGTATATACGTATGAATGTACATGTATTCATGTGAATAGTTTCTAAGAATCTTATATATATATAAACATATATAAATATATATATATATATATATAAAATTATGTATATAAAATATGTTATATGTGGAGTTATATTTGTAGAAAATAGAAAGAAGCGGCCTTTGACTGCTATTTCTAATTTTTCGGTATGTGATAAGCAACCTGTTGCTTGCCCTTCTTATTTATATATATAATATATATATATATATATATATATATATATACATACACATAATATATATATATATATAGATACACATAAATATATATATATATAGATAGATAGATAGATAGATAGATAGATAGATAGATAAATATATATATACACACATACATACACACCCAAACACATGCAAAGATATATACACAATTCTTTGAAATTAATACTCATACAGTTAACTAAGGTGATATTTGATACAAGTTTTTTTTTAATATTTGTCAAGCTTTTAGCAAAATTCTGTATTAAAAGCACATACAGATGCAACAATGACCTTTGGCTATCAGCATACGATGATAAGTGGGATACAAATGTAAAATATATCGAAACACGATATATTTTCCTGCTATATGATATACACAGATTTTATCAGCATTTGTGGGAAGAAAGTTTACTTTCTGCACTGTATGGTGGCTGATATAAAAATGTTTCATCTTAATGAATAGCTTGAAACAATTTTAATAAAAAATAAACAGTAAGAGTTTGTTCTGGCATTAAAAAGATATACTAAATCAAAAATCAAAATCAAAATCAAATTCGATGACTGGTGTCTGTGCGAGCGGGGTGCAAAAAGCACCATACGAGTGTGACCATTGACAGAGCGGCTAACCGGCTTCCGTGCCAGCAGCACTTAAAAGGCACCATTCGAGCGTGATCCTTACCAGCGTCGCCTTAAAGAGCACTATCCAAACATGATCATTGCCGGGGCGGCTATCTGGCCTCCGTGCCGGTGGCACGTAAAAGACACCATTTGAGCGTGATCGTTACCAGCATCGCCTTACTGGCACCTGTGCCGGTGGCATGTGTAAAAGATTCGAGCAAGGTCGTTGCCAGTACCGTCTGACTGGCCCCGTGCCGGTGGCACGTAAAAGCACCCACTACACTCTCGGAGTGGTTGGCGTTAGGAAGGGCATCCAGCTGTAGAAACACTGCCAGATCAAGATTGAAGCCTGGTGCAGCCATCTGGTTCACCAGCCCTCAGTCATTCGTTCAACCCATTCTAGCATGAAAAGCGGACGTTAAACGATGATGATGATGATGATGACTAAAAAGCTTGAAGATGATTTGATGAATATTGCCCTCAATTTAAGTACTTGAAGCTTTTAGTGAGCTACCAACCTGCTGAAGAATAAACCTATTTCATTGTGTTGTACTTAAATCTAATACCAATTAACATAGCAATCTATTCTCAGTCCCTTACTCTTTAATTGTCAATAAATTAGGATCTTAGTGTTGTCTCCCTTGCTATTCTTGATAAGAAAGTTCCTTAATGTTAATCATTTTTCTCTACAATCTTGGCTTTTATTTGAAGCATGTTATAGACACAAACACAGCTATATTAAGTTTGCTTTGTAACCATATGGCTTTGGGCTGTATAATAACTTAGACAAGTGTGTTCAAATAAAACCCTAAGTCAACTAATGCTTCATGAGTGAAATTTGGTAAGCAGAAACTATATCATAGAAGCCCACCAAATTGGTCTTTCATTCATTCATTTTCTAACCATTTTACATGCATGGTTTGAACATGTATATATATACAGTCACCATGATTGATCGTTAGCCACTACACACATTTTTTTCTCTCCTTGTTTTTTCTGTGTCC
Source organism: Octopus sinensis (assembly GCF_006345805.1). Lineage (NCBI taxonomy): Eukaryota > Metazoa > Mollusca > Cephalopoda > Octopoda > Octopodidae > Octopus > Octopus sinensis. Next base: position 17,358,564 of record NC_043006.1, on the reverse strand, counting down.
CTTTCTCTAGGAGAGCGTAGGATCGAAACGTAAAAAGACTTTTTCTATTCCTGAGCATTATACTAATACATCTGTTTGTTTTGTACACCAACTGTCTTTGTCTTTTGTTTTTTTTTGTAAACTCTTCCTATATATATATATATATAAAAATACACACACACACGCATGTATAAGTGAAAGTGCATGACCTAGTGGCTAGGGTGTTGCACTCACAATTGTGAGATCACAGTTTCAATTCCTGGACCAAGTGGTGCATCGTGTTCTTGAGCAAAACACTTCATCCCACATTGATACCTAATGTGAGGTACATCATGCACCCGTTCAGGGAACATCGGTTTGATGGAGGGAGTGAGCTAATATGAGCCACATATAAGGCAGCGTGCTGGCAGAAACGTTAACACACTAGGCAAAATGCTTATCTCATTTCATCTGTGTTTATGTTCTCAGTTCATATTCCACCGAGGTCAACTTCGCCTTTCTTCCTTTCAGGGTCAATAAATTAAGTACCAGTTGCATACTGGGATCAATCTAATCAACTGGCCTCCTCCCCAAAAATTTTGAGCCTTGTGCCTAGAGTAGAAAAGAATATAAGCCACATACATTTGATGACTATAAACAAATTATTTGTGCAAGTTCTTTTTTCTTTTATTCTTTTCTTTTATTTGTTTCAATCATTTGACTATGGCCATGCTGGAGCACCACCTTTAGTTGAGCAAAATAGACCTCAGGACTTATTCTTTGTAAGCCTAGTACTTATTCTATCGGTCTCTCTTTCTTGCCGAACCGCTAAGTGACGGGGACGTAAACACACCAGCATCGGTTGTCAAGTGATGTTGGGGGGACAAACACAGACACACAAACACATATATATATACATATATATATATATATATATATATATATATATATATATATATATATATATATATATACATATATACGACGGGCTTCTTTCAGTTTCCGTCTACCAAATCCACTCACAAGGCTTTGGTTGGCCCGAGGCTATAGTAGAAGACACTTGCCCAAGGTGCCACGCAGTGGGACTGAACCCGGAACCATGTGGTTGGTAAGCAGGCTACTTACCACACAGCCACTCCTGCTGGTGTTCACAAAGAATTGCAGAAACATCTTTTGAACTATGAGAGATTAACATATTTGTATGTATGTTCGCATGTATATGTTTGTGTATAAATATATCTGCACGTTTTCACATTGTCACCATGTGTGTAAAAAAAAAAAAGAGGTAACAGTTTTTGGCACTTCTTGTAAACAGCATGTTCCATAGGTGGGTGGTTTTGTGGTGGATGGGCTAAAGACACCTACCCTCTGATAGTTCCACTGATCAACCACTCTGAAGTGGTGTTTATTTATCAATTCCAAAAGAGTTAAAAGGTAAGTCGAATATGGTGGGATTTGAACTCTGAGCAAAGAGAATCAAAACAAATACTGCAAAATATTGTATTTAACACTAACAATTCACCAATAAACATCTTTCTTTTCATGTTATAAATTCCTTAGATACAGACAACTTGCAGACTTCCACGGATCTTCAGACATCAGTTAAGAAAACTTGTTACATTGAATAACCAAAAATAAATGTCAAATTAAAGAATCCGACAAAATATCAATGTTTTTGATCATATATGTATTCAGTGAATTTCTTCGTATTGGGACTAGCGCCAGTCTATTATATGGTTTCTATTTTAGTAAATAAGTGTTCAGCACAAATGAAAGAAGAAAAAAAAAGGTGCTAATATGAGAACAGACTAGAAACCAAGTGTTTATACGTGTGTATGAGAGATTAGCACTTTACAAGAACACTATGTGAGTAAAGTAGACCCTTTTTTGAAGAATTATAGAAGAAAAAGCATAGTGCTTGCAAATCTAATTAAATGTCTGAGACTTTTCTAATGATTTACAGAAATATTGGTCACTCTTAAAAATAAAAACAACTTTTGAGATTCTGGAATATTCAACAAAATTCTATGCTACCTTATAGCATAAACTAGATATGGTTGCTACGGAGAACCTCACTGCAATCTTAGCAATGTAAGTAAGAAAAAATATTGCATGTGGCACCAGCTTAGTGGTAGAGCTGAAATAGCTAAGTTCTTTGACTAAGGACCTGATGTAATGACAATAAGTGCAGACAAACAACAATTGTTATTCTCTGACTGAATTGGCCTTGTCCACCTCTCCTATGACCACAACAAGAGTGTCCAAATGTACAATGATTGGGCCTCTATATGGTTACTAACCTATGAAAAATAGCAACCAATTCTCCTTGAAATCAAGCCATACTATCTTAGAAATGCAAAGGACACATTAGATAATATAGTCTTAAACATACCCTCAAAAAGTCAGGGTGGTCATGGTTGGATTGTTTTGATCATGGGTTTGCTCAATCAGGATTGATCTAAGGTTTAACAATGATAACACCATCATCATAATCTAATGTCACGTTTTCCATGCTTGCATGGGTCAGATGAAATTTGTTGAGGTACATTTTCTATGGCTGGATGCTTTTCTTGTCACCGATCCACACCTGCTTCCAAGCAAAGTAATAATTTCTCAGACATATTTTCATAGCAGGTTGGAAGTGAAGGACGCCACCTATACAACAGTAGCATACTACTACTACTACTACTACTACTACTACTACTACTACTACATCGTCGTCGTCATCATCATCATCATCATCATCATCATCATCATCATCGTTTAGCGTCCGCTTTCCATGCTGGCATGGGTTGGACAGTTCAACTGGGGTCTGGGAAGCCAGAAGGCTGCACCAGGCCTAGTCTGATCTGGCAATGTTTCTACGGCTGGATGCCCTTCCTAACGTCAACCACTCCATGAGTGTAGTGGGTGCTTTTTACGTGTCACCGGTACAGGTGCCAGACGAGGCTGGCAAACGGCCACGATTGGATGGTGCTTTTTACGTGCCACTGGTACATACAAGTATATGTAAATTATAAAGAATAAACAAAATATAATTTAAAGGATATTGTCAAAATATGTGGGTATTTCCATACATGCAATAAAGACAGCCACTGCACCTACAGCCTTAGATAACATCCTGATTTATGTATGCATACACATGGATATGTAAATGTAGCATAGTTAATTTTGCTGAATCAAAAGCAAGGTGGAGCAATGAAAAATTGTCACAAAAAAGTAAGAGGGTGATGGTTAAAAAAGTTTGAGAAATATTGTTTTAGATACATTATCTGGAATAATAAAAAAGGTAAAGTTAAAATGAAAAACAGAACAGTAAAGTCATAACGGCTTTGATCGAAGTTGATCTGAAGCTGCACAGTAATAATCACTCACTGTAAAGGATGGTTTATCAACTGGGAAAATTACTATTGAGCTGGTGTCTGCGGAATAAGAAAATTATACAAATAAATTTTTAAAAAAAAGCTTCATTGCTGAACTTTCATCAAAAGTTTTCATTGAAAGTTATCTAAATTGTTATGTTATCCATTTTTAAAGGATTGGGAATTAAATTGGAGTAACAGAGAAGTGGTATGAGTAAGTCATTGACTATCTGTTTGTAAAGGTACTTTGTATATGTCTGCAAAGTGTATATGACTGTATGTTTTTATAAATGATGTCTACATGTATGTTTATGCGTAAGAGGAAAAAAGAAACACTCAATGAGAGAGAGGGAAGAGAGAATTACAGTGAGAATTATGCAAAGGAAAAAAAGTTTTGAAAAAGACAGGAACAATGACAGAAATGGAAGATAAAGAAATGATTTGGGTAGTACTGGCAGATAAAATCAGAGAGAGACAGACAGACAGACAGACAGACAGAGAAACAGAGAGACAGACAGACAGATAGATACCCTCTATGTGTATGAATTAACAAGAGAGAGAAAGTACACCTAATATTGATTTTGAAAGTAGTTATATGAATATTGATTTTTTACATAGTCATGTGGCCATTTTGTAGACGTGGTATATAGTTGATTAAATTGATCACAGTATTTTGACGATGTGCATTAATTCATATACATACATATTTGTAAATATATACATATATATCTGTACACACACACACACATACATATATATATATATATATATATAGATTGTTAGCCACTACAAACATTTTTTTCTCTCCTTGTTTTTTCTGTGTCCCTTTCTGTAGAAGAGCGTAGGCTCAAAACGTAAAAGACTTTTTCTATTCCTGAGCGTTATACTAATAAATCTGTTTGTTTTGTACACCACCTATCTTCGTCTTTTGTTTTTTTTTTATAAACTCTCCCTATATATATATATAACCTGAAAGAATAAAAAGTAAAGTTTACCCTTAAATCATTTGAACTCAGAACATTGAGATATTGAATTTAAAAAAAGAAACTCCCAGTCCAGTATGCTACTAATTTAACTACCTCTGCTGTGATAAGTATTAATTAACAAAAATAATTAAATATCTGCAATAATGAAAATCTAATGTTAACGCTTTTGTTACCATATTTCTGTCTACCTCTGTCTCAATTAATTTTGAAAATAATGAAAAATTTAGGAAAATAACTTTGTCATTATTAAGTTGACGTTTAGAATATAAATTAATGTGGAAGTCTGATAATGGATTTGAATTTAGATTATTTTAAAACAGAATTGTATCATAGAAATTAAGAGAGGTCACATGCAGGTTGATATCAAAAGAGTTAAAGTATTCTTCAGTTGCATCAAGAGTCTAAAAGATCTCATCATCATCATCGTTTAACGTTTTCTATGCTCGCAGGGTTGCACGGTTCGACCAGGGTTTGGGAAGCCAGGAGGCTACACCAGGCTCCAGTCTGATCTGGCAGTGTTTCTACAGCTAGATGTCCTTCCTAATGCCAACCACTCCGTGAGTGTAGTGGGTGCTTTTTACATGCCAGGGGAGGCTGGAAACGGCCATGATCGGTTGGTTGTTTTTTCGTGCCACCGACACTGAAGCCAGTCAAGGCAGCGCTGGCATCGGCCACGTACGGATGAAATTAAAATTCATGAAATTAAAATTCTTTTTTTCTGAAAAATGAGTATTTAGTTAATATCCATGAACAGTAATCTATACAACATTTTAAATAAACTTGGATAAGTAAAATGAAACATTTCCTCTTCTGCCACTCTTCATCATAAAATACTACTGAGATATGACACCAGATAAGCAATCAATTTACACTGTTAAATGTCATAATGGTAAGAATATCTTTTGCTTATTTATTGCACTGAAATTCCAACACAAATACAACAAATAACAAATTGCAGTTTCAATAAATGTAATACTTTCAATATAGCATACTTTGTACCAACACATACCTTACCCAGAATAGATATATATATATATGTGTGTGTGTGTGTGTGTGTGTGTGTATATATATATATATATATATATATATATTCAGTGTGTGTGTGTACACAGACACACATACACACTGAAGTGAATTCAATAATTTGACACTGGAAAAAAATAACATACAAAACATATTTGAAAATATTTTGACACACTAGATATAAGAGTCTTGACTGATATAATTTATAGAGCAAATGTGATATTCTACTGTGAATACATCTTTCTATATACATATTTCACATCATTTGCCCTGCCACTATATCATCATCATCATCATCATCATCATTTAATGTTCGCTTTCCATGCTGGCATGGTTTGGATGGTTGGACTGAAAACTGGTAAGCCATTGGGGCTGCACCAGGTTCCTAACACCAACCACTCTGAGAGTGTACTGGGTGCTTTTTATATGCCACCGGCATGGGTGCCATTGACCTGACAGCGGCATCAGCCATGTCTATGGTCTCACTTGGCTTGAAAGGTCAACACAAGCATATACAAAAGAGATATCAAGGTAAGTCAGCAGATACCTTTCTGATCATATAAACCACTTTAACCCTTTAGCGTTCAAACCGGCCATATCCGGCCAAAATATTTAACCTGATTTATATTGAAACTGACCAGATCTTGCCTCTCACCTCAGCCCTACCATGTCGTTCTAAAACTAAAAAATAGCATCACTGAAATCTCTAAACTACAAGATAATACATGATTAATTCAAAACAATGTGAATAAAAAAACATCACACTTGACAGAATAATCTGAACATTAAAGGGTTAAATATTATTTTAGCAAGTTTAAAGTGATTTCTTTTGTGCCATAAACCATTTACCATTTCTGTGGTACCCTACTTCCTCTGATGCCCTATGCACTTGTTTATTTTCTTATCGTTAATCCAGTGTTGGCCATAGAGAATCTGCCCCAGTAAGCTCTAACCCATGCAAGCATGAAAAGAGTGGGTGTTAAAATGAAGAGGATGATGACGTGTCATTCTTTCTATTGACAAAACAATTTAGAAATAACACTGTTAAGAATTTAAATCACAAAATATGATTAGATTTATATAAGTGAACTAAAACCACTTCTTTAAAGGTAACTTGGCAAATAGATGTCAAAAGAATAAAGATAAACTTTATAATTGAATGGATTAACTTATAAGAAATAACATTAGTTGAATACTATGTTAAAATGTAATTGAGTTTTCCCTCCCTCACTCCCCACCAAAAATTTGCGACCTTGTGCTAATGTTGAAAATCAATATTTACTGAGAAGCACAAATGGTCATGATCAAAGGGGAAAAGATTAAACAGAATGAACAAAAAGAAAAATAAATATAGCCAACAAATTATTGATTCTGTAGATCAGTAAAGAAAAAATACAGTGTTCGGTGTTTGAATATATAAATTGAGTCAGACAAAACAAAAGACGAATGTTGCTATATTGGAAACACTGCAATGAAAAAAAAAAAATGGTCGTTTCACTATGCTTCATTTATGAAAATAAAAATTGTCGTCATCATTTAATGTCTGGCAAGAGGTGGATGTTTTGACAGAATTTGACAATTCAGAGGACCAAATCATGTATTAATGTTTACTTTGGCATGGCTTCTTTGGTTCTATGCTCTTTCTCATGCCAACCACTTTACAGAGTGTACTGGGTGCATTTTTCATGGCACCAGGACTAGTGATGACTGACCTTATGTTAGGATTCTGAAGTGGGACCCTGTAATTTAGGAAGAACAGAAGAAATGGTGAGCAATGGTTCTAGGCAGGGGAATGAGGGATGTGAAGTAAGAAGAGAAGATGGGGGAGTGTGGCATGGAACAAGGGAGAAGGAAAGGATTATTGATAAGGGTTACTGAGAAAAAGTGAGGGATAGAGTTGAAAAGTGATGGGCTGCATTGAGTAAGGCAAGGTTTAATACATACAAAGTTGATGCAAATGAATTTTTAAATCTAAAGATGGTAAAGAAGAGTAAATAAAATCAAAGCCACAAAGACAATTGTATGTTAACAGCAGATTTTAAAAAGACACCTCTACATGTATTTATCAATAGTTTTTATTTGTCATGCTCTTGCTATCTCCTTTTTTGTTATCTTGATATATACTTATTTAAATCTCAATATTTGAAAGAAAGATAAAAATCTACAAAATGAAAAAAATAAAAAACACACAATCTATTGCATGACAATATCACATATGTGAAAAGCAGTAACTTCAAAGACAGAAAAAGCACTTCAAATTCAAAAATACATTAAGAACATCCTTCAAAAATCTTGTTGGAATTATTTATCAAAGTCTTGTGAACAACTAGATGTACTTTATATCTATTGTTTGTTGCACTCTAGACTCCTGGCTACACCTAAAACCACAGCTGAACAAAGGAGCATAAAAGTGCAACAGAAATAAGTAACCTTGCTGCAAAGAGATTCTATCAATACTTTCACTTTCACCGATACATACCCTACTTCTGTATTAACTCAGCATTGGAAGGATTTGAGAGGCAATGCATAGATCCAGTTTCATAGAGTAAAGTGAACAACGCAAATATCCCTTTGCTTAAGATACTAGTGTATTGCAGGTAAGTTCTTTGATGATTTGAGGTCTGTTTATCATACTTAGCTAAAACGAGAGTAGTGCAGAATAAAATGTTCTGACAGGGAATTCAGTAGAATTGATGACTGCACTGCAGTAGTACTCCCCTTGCATAAAGTTCTTGTCTAATGTGATATTATCAAGCACCACCGACAAAATTTCATACGAAGGATTGCACAGAGCAAGAAACTGCAAGCATTGACAGTCAAGCACTAGCTTTATATCTATATCTATGTATACACACACACACACACACACACACACACTCACACAATATGCATAAATATATACACACACACATACACATGCACCACACACAGACACACATGCCTGTATATATGTATGTATATAAATATAAATAAACTAGCATTTGTTTTTTTATAAGTGTTGAAATGTGTACTGTAAGATACAAATAAGATGATGATTTATTTTCAAATGCAGAAACACTGATTTATTTTCAAACAGCAGAAATATTGAGTAAATTACCTTTACTAAGCGGAAATATTTGTCAACAAACAGCCACGGTATTTCTGCATTTGAAAATAAATTATCATCTTATATATATATATATATATATATATATATATATATATATATACATATATATATATATATATATATATATATATATATACATATATATTGGAATGCTAAGAGTACCATACGAGCATGATCATTGCCAGAGCAACAAACTGGCCTCCATGCCGGTGGCATGTAAAAAGCACCATTCAACCGTGATCGCTAAAAACACCATTCAAGCGTAATCATTACCTTCGTTGCCTTACTGGCACTTGTGCTGGTGGCACGTGAAAAAACATTCGAGTGAGGTCAATGCCAGTGCTGTTGGACTGGTTCCTGTGCAGGTGGCACATAAAAAGCACCATTTGAGCGTGGTCGTTGCCAGTACCACCTGACTGGCCCTTGTTCCGGTGGTACGTAAAAGCACCCACTACACTCTTGGAGTGGTTGGCATTAGGAAGGGCATGCAGCGGTAGAAACTCAGCCAGATTTGGAGTCTGGTGCAGCTATCTGGTTCGCCAGACCTCAGTGGAATCGTCCAACCCATGCTAGCATGGAAAGCGGACGTTAAACGATGATGATGATTATATATATATATATATATATATATGTTTAAAGCCTGCCATCAGTTTTGAATGAGTATGGCTTCATAGCCATACATCATGCTTTCAGTAATAGCTTTAAATGTCTATATAGTCACAAGTAGACAATAGACATAGACTCTCCAATCGTTTCATCCAGGACGTGACCTGATGAAGAGGGTGAGTGGTGGGGAGAGGGAGCGATAGCAGGAGAGAGGAAGAAAGCTGCACCAACACTCAGCCAGTGGTGATTTTTATCTGTGTAGAGTGAAATGAAGTGCCTTGCTGAGGGGCACAATGCACTGCCAAGTCTGGGAACCGAACCCATGACATTATGATCATAAGTCAGATACCCTAACCACCAGGGCACATGCCTTCATGCAATGATATGCAGACACACACACATATTTCATCATCATCATTTAACGTCCGCTTTCCATGCTAGCTATATATCTATATATATACACACATATATATGGCCTGATCGTGTTCTGCCCTTACCTTCGAAACACGCATAGAGTCGAAACAGGGGCGGCTGATGAAGGGGAATTTTCCTTGTATTTGTTTGTCTTGTACTCTGTTTTTTCATTGTTAAAAAAAGTCCGTTTCCTTGTTTGATCTTATGTTTTCGTTTCTCGTTATGTTCTACGCTTATTTGTGGTGTCCTGTACTCATATATGCATGTATATATACATATAGATGTAGGTATGTACATATATGTATGTATGCATATGTTTTATTTATTAAATTGTTATTATATATATATATGTACACATATATATATGTACATATATATATATATGTACACATATATATATGGCACATATATATATATATGTACACATATATATATGTACACACACACATATATATATATATAATATGTTTAAAGCCTGCATCAGTTTTGAATGAGTATGGCTTCATGCCATACATCAGCTTTCAGTAATAGCTTTAAATGTCTATATAGTCACAAGTAGACAATAGACATAGACTCTCCAATTTTTCATCCAGGACGTGACCTGATGAAGAGGGTGGAGTGGTGGGGAGAGGGAGCTATAGCAGGAGAGAGGAAGAAAGCTGCACCAACACTCAGCCAGTGGTGATTTTTATCTGTGTAGAGTGAAATGAAGTGCCTTGCTGAGGGGCACAATGCACTGCCAAGTCTGGGAACCGAACCCATGACATTATGATCATAAGTCAGATACCCTAACCACCAGGGCACATGCCTTCATGCAATGATATGCAGACACACACACATATTTCATCATCATCATTTAACGTCCGCTTTCCATGCTAGCTATATATCTATATATACACACATATATATGGCCTGATCGTGTTCTGCCCTTACCTTCGAAACACGCATAGAGTCGAAACAGGGGCGGCTGATGAAGGGAGGATTTTCCTTGTATTGTTTGTCTTGTACTCTGTTTTTTCATTGTTAAAAAAAAGTTCGTTTCTTGTTTGATCTTATGTTTCGTTTCTCGTTATGTTCTACGCTTATTTGTGGGTCCTGTACTCATATATGCATGTATATATAATATGATGTAGGTATGTACATTATGTATGTATGCATATGTTTTATTTATTAAATTGTTATATATATATATATGTACACATATATATATGTACATATATATATATAGTACACATATATATATGTACATATATATATATATGTACACATTATATATATGTAAACCACACACATATTTATATATATATATATCATCATCATCATCATCATCTCATTTAGCGTCCGTTTTCCATGCTAGCATGGGTTGGACGGTTCAACTGGGGTCTGGGGAGCCCGAAGGCTGCACCAGGCCAGTCAGATCTGGCAGTGTTTCTACAGCTGGATGCCCTCCTAACGCCAACCACTCCGAGAGTGTAGTGGGTGATTTATGTGCCACCGACACAGGTGCCAGACGAGGCTGGCGAACGGCCACGCTCGGATGGTGTTTTTATGTGCCACCGACACAGGTGCCAGACGAGGCTGGCAGACGGCCACGCTCCGGATGGTGTTTTTATGTGCCACCGACACAGGTGCCAGATGAGGCTGGCAGGTGCCAGACGAGGCTGGCAGACGGCCACGCTCGGATGGTGTTTTTATGTGCCACCGACACAGGTGCCAGATGAGGCTGGCGGACGGCCACGATCGGATGGTGTTTGTTACGTCCCCAAAGCACGGAGGCCAGTCTATGCGGTACTGGCTACGGCCACGTTCGGATGATTTTCTTGTGTGCCACCGGCACTGGTACCACAAAGATACAAATTCCATTTATGTTCATCTATTTTGATTTGTTTTGATTTGATTTGATTTTCACTTGCCTCAACAGGTCTTCACAAGTGTCACTTGCCTCAACAGGTCTTCACAAGTGTCACAAGAAGGAAGGTATGCACAGGTGGACTGTCTACGTCGCCGGGTCTTCGGATGTTGTCTTTATGTGCCACCGACACAGGTGCCAGATGTGGCTGGCGAACGGCCACGATCGGATGGTTTTCTTGTGTGCCACCGGTACTGGAACCACAAAGATACAATTTCCATTGATGTTCATCTATTTTGATTTGGTTTGATTTTCACTTGCCTCAACAGGTCTTCACAAGTGTCACGCGTGTCACACACTTGCCTCAACAGGTCTCCACAAGTGTCACACACTTGCCTCTGCCTCAACAGGTCTTCACAAAGTGTCACACACTTGCCTCTGCCTCAACAGGTCTTCACAAGTGTCATAAGAGGGAAGGTATGCACAGGTGGACTGACTACGTCGCCGGGTCTTTGGATGGTGTTTTTATGTGCCACCGACACAGGTGCCAGGTGGCTGGCAAACGGCCACGATCAGATGTGTTTGTTGTGCCCACAGCACGGAGGCCAGTCGATGCGGTACCAGCTACGGCCACTTCGGATGTTTTCTTGTGTGCCACCGGTACTGGAACCACAAAGATACAAATTCCATTGATATTCATCTATTTTGATTTGGTTGATTTTCACTTGCCTCAACAGGTCTTCACAAGTGTCACACACTTGCCTCAACAGGTCTTCACAAGTGTCATAAGAGGGAAGGTATGCACAGGTGGACTGACTACGTCGCCGGGTCTTCGGATGGTGTCTTTATGTGCCACCGGCACAGGTGCCAGATGAGGCTGGCGAACGGCACGATCGGATGGTGTTTGTTGTGCCCACAGCACGGAGGCCAGTCGATGCGGTACTGGTTACGGCCACGTTTGGGTGGTTTTCTTGTGTGCCACCGGCACTGGTACCACAAAGAATACAATTCCACTGATGTTCATCTATTTTGATTTGTTTTGATTTGATTTGATTTTCACTTGCCTCAACAGGTCTTCATAAGTGTCACAAGAAGGAAGGTATGCACAGGACTGACTACGTCCCAGGTCGGGGCCACGGGTTATGGCTGACTAGTCTTGCCGGGTCTTCTCATGCACAGCATACTTCCATAGGTCTCGGTCTCTAGACATTTCCTTAGTGAGACCTAAAGTTCGAAGGTCGTGCTTCACCACCTCGTCCCAGGTTTTCCTGGGTCTACCTCTCCACAGGTTCCTCCACTGCTAGGGTGTAGCACTTTTGCACACAACTATCTTCAGCCTTTCTTGTCACATGACCATACCAGCGCAGCCGTCTCTCTTGCACGCACAACTGACGCTTCTTAGGTTCAGCTTTTCTCTCAAGGAACTTACACTCTGACGATTATGAACACTGACATTACACATCCATCGGAGCATACTGGCTTCATTTCTTGCGAGCTTACGCATATCCTCAGCAGTCACGGCCCATGTTTCACTACCATGTAGCATGGCTGTACGTAACATGCATCATACAGTCTGCCTTTTACTCTGAGCGAGAGGCCTTTTGTCACCAGCAGGGGTAAGAGCTCTCTAAACTTTGCCCAGGCTATTCTTACTCTAGCAGTTACACTTTCAGCACACCCACCCCCGCTACTGACTTGGTCTCCTAGGTAGCGGAAGCTATCAACTACTTCTAGTTTGTCTCCCTGGAACGTGGCAGAAGTTGGTCTCTGCATATTTCCGTGTTTATTGCTCCTGAGCATTTGCCACAGACAAAAACTATTTTCCTAGTTAGCCTTCCTTTGACATTGCTGCACCTCTTATGTGTCCATAGCTTACACTTGGTGCATCTTATAGAGTTTCTACCTACACCTTTTTTACAGATCGAGCAGGGCCATCTACCTGAAGGCGTTTGTGATTGATCTACCTTCCTACTTATTAGAACTTTGGTTTGGGGCTAGGTTGATTCTAAGGCCTTCGATTCTAATCCTTGTTTCCACACCTGGAACTTCTCCTCCAGTTCTGATAGTGACTCAGCAATTAGAGCAAGGTCATCAGCATAGAGGAGCTCCCAGGGGCAACCTGTCTTGAATTCCTCCGTTATTGCCTGGAGGACTATGATAAATAGGAGGGGACTGAGGACTGAACCTTGGTGGACCCCAACCTCTACCCGGAATTCTTCACTGTACTCGTTGCCCACCCTCACCTTACTAGCAGCGTCTCTGTACATGGCTTGCACAGCTCTCACCAACCATTCTTCTATCCCTAGTTTCCTCATTGACCACCAGATAAGGGACCGGGGGACCCTGTCAAAGGCTTTCTCCAAGTCAACAAAAGCCAGGTACAAGGCTTACTTATCTTTGGCTAGGTATTTCTCCTGCAGCTGTCTTACCAGGAATATAGCATCAGTAGTACTTTTCCCTGGCACGAACCCAAACTGCATATCATCTAAGGTAACTCTCTCTCTAATTAGTTGGGCTACAACCCTCTCCGTAACCTTCATTACCTGATCCAGCAGCTTGATGCCCCTGTAGTTATTTGTCTCTAGGGCGTCGCCTTTACCTTTGTAGCAGTTGACTATTATGCTGCTACACCAGTCATTGGGTATGACCCCCTCGTGTATCACCTGGTTAACTATACGGGTGACTAAGCTATAGCCGACACCACCAGATATTTTGAGCATCTCTGCAGTAATTCCTGATGGGCCTGGGGCTTCCCTGTTTTCATGTTCTAATTGCCTTATCTACTAAGGAACTGTTAACTCAGATTGCTGGTCCCTCTGTTGGGTCGACATTCGGCAGACTCTCTTTATCCCATTCATTTTCTTCATTCAGCAACCTATCATAGTGGCGTCTCCAAGTCTCTCTCTTTGCACCCTCATTAAGTGCAAGTGAACCGTCCTCCTTGCGAACACATTTCTCTCCTACCACGTCACGATTCTCTCTCACACACTGTCTTGCAACACGAAATACCTCAAGTCTTTCATCCTCACGACGCAGGACATTGGCAAATTTTTCCTTCTCTGCTTCCCCTCTGGCTAGATAGACCTGTCTCCTGGCTTCCCTTCTGGCAGACTGATACACTTCCCTGCTACCACCGTTCTTCCAGGCCTTCCAAGCCTGTTTCTTTTGTCTAATAGCCCTGTCAACAATATTGTTCCACCACCACGTTATTTTGGGTCTTAAGGGGACTTTGCACCAGCCACAGATCTGGTCAGCGGCTTTCAGCAGGTTGTCCCTCAGAAGCGTCCAGTTGTCTTCTACCCCATGCGTAGCTATACTCCCTTCCATTTCGTCTAAAGCTTCAAATAACATATCTCTAAATCTCTGTCCATTCGCAGGGTCTTTAAGCTTCCAGACCCTTCTTCTCCATGTTGGTCGTCTTCTAGTCGCCCTCTTAGTCCTGATCCTAAAGTCACTAACTACCAGTCTATGTTGTGGGTGCATTCTTCACTTGGGAAGGTTTTGGCATTTATAAGCAGCCATCTTTCCCTTTTTCTGGCAAGGATGTAGTCGATTTGGCTAGTATGCCGGCCCGATCGGTAGGTGACCAGGTGGCTTGTCGGTTTCCTGAAGTTAGTGTTGCAAATCATAAGACTATGCGGGAACCATAACCGTAGCCTCCATGCACGCCATGGAAGCCCCCAGCACGTCGTCCAACATGCCCATTGAAGTCACCAGCCACAAAGAGAAGGTCTCTGTCGTTCGTCAATGATGTGGTCTGCAGTAGGGTGTCATAGAAACAGTCTTTCTGTCCATCAGGTAGCCCTGGCTGAGGGGCAGAGGCCGATATAATAGTTGCTAAACTATGGTGGAGCACTAATCTAATCTTAATTATTCTGTCACTTACTCTGACTACCTCGATTATATATATATATATATATATATATACATATGTACACACACATACATATGCATGCACACATACATAATTACTCACTCACAGACATATATATATATGCACACATACAAACATATGCACACATACAAACATATGCACACATACGCTTCTTTTAATATTTACCAAATATCCTTATCACTATTACAGGTGACGTGTTGGCTTGATCGCATCCTCGTTCACGTTCAATTTAACAATTATCAGAGGTGGTAGTCATTGTTGCAGATGACGGTTGAACAATGTTCAATGAAACTGAGCCAAAGAAATTCCTTATTGACATAAGGGGCATACATGGAAGATTCACACGGCTGCAAGTTGGCTAGCTCTAAGGCAAAACCTAATTTGAAGTGTCTGGTGAATCATGAGAATAAGTAATTAGATTTCTCATAAAGAAGCATGAAACCAAATGCGAAAGGGAGTGAAAGGGAAACACATACATATAAATGCGAATGCAAACATACGTGCACACACAAATGCACACACACATGCACACATTCAACAAACGGAAATACACACAATTATACACTCAGGTCATTATCACTAAGGCTTATATTTTTGTGTGTATGTATGTATTTATGAATGAATGAGTGAATGTATGAATGAATGTATGAATGCATGTATGTATGTATGTATGTATGTATGTATGCATGTATGTATGTATGAATGTATATTCACATACTTATGCATGTGTGTGGGTTTATGGAGCGTGTTTCCCAACCATGTGGTCTCATGTTCTGTTACACTGTACAGTACCTTGGCAAAGTTTTTTTTCTTAATACATGCTTTTGACTGTTAAACTTGCTGACAATCTATCATGGGAACTTCCTCCTTTCCAGATGCCGAATGCTGCCCCCCCCCCATCCACCTGTTCACTCTCGCCACCCCACCCACATCCTTAGTGTAAGCATAGTTAATGCAGGCACACTGAAAAGGCAGATATGGTGAGATTACTGAGATGCTATAACAGAGGTATGTAGATGTGTGTTACATTCTAGACGGAAGGAGGAGGGGAGCCTTGGCAAATTCCCTCACAGGCCTAAAAAAACATTGGTAAAAAAATCACAGGAAAGTTAATGAAAGCTTTGTGTGTGGTAGATGTGCAGAAGCAACAAACATAAGAACACACAGATTTCCTCCAATGCCCAGGGGGTTCCTCAGATTTAATAGATAATTTCTGTTATCTACACGACCAAATTAGCAGTGGAGGAGGATGCTCTGAAAGCATAGTTGTTAGAATTACATCCAGTCGGGCAAAGATCAGAGAGCTATTACTTTTGTTCGTAACAGAGGGCCATCTGCCCAACATCCCCATCTTCCCTGAGCTTACCACTCACTGTATCACCCACTGACCCTGTGCACCTTCATGAACCCACCTGCATACACTATGTTCCTGTTCAATCTTTAGCCCCCACAGCACATCCTCCTCCCTCTCACTACATTCTCTCCCCACTCACTACATCTCCCTCCACCTCCCACTATCTTTTCAGAATCTGGCGAATTTACTCACCCACTCACCACTTCATCTTTACCATCTTCTCTTCAGCCTCTCTTCTTTCCCTCCCCCACTGCCTGCCTGCCTGATAATTAATATATATCATCATCATCATCATCATCATCATCATTTAACGTCCATTTCCATGCTGGCATGGGTCGGTCAGTTTGACTGGGGTTGGCAAGCTGGAAGGCTGCACCAGACTTCAGTCTGATTTGGCAGGGTTTCTACAGCTGGATGCCCTTCCTAGCACCAACCACTCTGAGAGTTTAATGGGTGCTTTTACATGCCACCGGTATCTGGAATGACTGCAATTTTGCTTGGCTTGACGGGTCTTCTTCTCAAGCATGACTTAATGCCAAAGGTCTCGATGATTACCTCCATGAGGCCCAACACTCAAAAGGAACTCAGCCACTTTGCCTCTGCGGGGCCCATTGTTTGAAAGGTGCTTTTATGTGCCACTGGCATGGAGGTCTCAGTCATTGCCTCTGTGAGGTCCAACGGTCAAAAGGTGCTTTTTACGTGCCACCGGCACAGGTGCGTGTTATGTGACACCTACATCAGCCATGACTGCAATTTCACTTGGCTTGACGGGTTTTCTCAAGGACAGCATTGTCTCAGTCACTAGCCATTCCTTCTGTGAGACCCAAAGTTCGAAGATCATGCTTCACCACCTCGTCTCATGTCTTCCTGGATCTACCTCTACCACATGTTCCCACCACATTTAGAGATCGGCACTTCTT
This sequence comes from Octopus sinensis, assembly GCF_006345805.1. NCBI lineage: Eukaryota > Metazoa > Mollusca > Cephalopoda > Octopoda > Octopodidae > Octopus > Octopus sinensis. Next base: position 17,341,088 of record NC_043006.1, on the reverse strand, counting down.
TACACAGCTGTTCTTGTCCATATGCATCACATGACCATACCAGCACAGTCATCTCTCTTGCACACTACATCTGATGCCTCTTATGCCAAACCTTTCTCTCAAGATGCTTACACTCTGTCAAGCATGCACATCCAGCAAAGTATGCTGGCTTCCTTTCTTTCAAACCTACACATGTCCTCAACTGTCACAGCCCATGCTTTACTACCATGAAGCATAGCTGTATGCACACAGGCATCATACAATATGTCTTTCATTCTGAGAGAAAGGCCCTTTGTTGCTAGCAGAGGTAGGAGCTCTCTGAACTTTGCCCAGCCTAATCTTATTCTCACAGCTATACTCTCAGAGCATCCACCCCTGCTATTAACTTGGTCACCTACATAACGGAAGCTATCTACTACTTCTAGCTTACCCCACTGGCAGTTGATGGAGTCTATTTTCTGTACATTTTTGGTGTTTATTGTACCTGTGCATCTTCCACATACAAAAGCTAGTTTCCATATATACCTTTATTCTTTAGTTGCTTCAGCCATTTGACTGCAGCCATGGCTAGGGCACTGCTTTGAAGGGTTTAATTAAACAAACCAACCACAGTACTTAATTAAGTCTAGCACTTATTCCATCAGTCAGTCCTTTTTGTTTTGTTTCTTTTTGCTGAACCGCTATGTTACAAATAAACCAACAATGATTGTCAAATAGTGAAGGGTAAGCACAAATAAATACACAGACACACACACACACACACACGAGCACGATGAGCTTTCACACAGTTTTACACCTACCAAATTCACTCATGGGGTTTTGGTCAGCCTAGGGCTACCGTAAAAGATACTTGGTCAAGATGTTGTGGTATGAAACCCTGTAGCCATAAAGTGTATGTGTTAACCATACAGCCCTATCCACAACTTTGTGTGTGGGTGTAAGAAAAGAAAGAGAGAGAGAGAGAGAGAGAGAGAGTGTGTATGTGTGTATGGACTATATAAATATTTATTTTATCAGGACAAGAGCTTCCAATATGATAAACAAACACTGATTAAAAATCAAAAGGTGAAGAAAATTATGATACATGATCAATACAATTGGTAAAAAGAAAAAAAAAGAAAAGAAAGGAAACAATAAAGTGTTATAAATTCAAGAGAAAATATTATTTCTTTGATAACTCTCCATTAAAATCATGACGTTAATGTTATTTTGCAACATTTCTACAGCTAGACAAGAGATCATGCGCCATCATGACATGCAATTTCCGCATACACCTCCCCCATATGTTTACTGCTAGTTAGTCCATAAACAAAAAAGGTCACATGACCATGTCCATAAACAATTTGGAAGCCATAATAAAAACTAATCCAAGCATTAAAACCCAATGTTTATCTCGTGTGAATATGTTTTAGTGCCTTTGACTGTGTTTTTATGTACGTGTGTCTGGTTGTGTGTATTTATTTCTTTTTCTGTATAGAAATAAGCATACACATTGGTGGAGGTGTGACAAATATATTTATACACACTCTAACATGTAACTACGTATAGCATAAGAATTCATTGAAGAGAACTTGTGAATGGGACATTGCGTCACTTCTTTCCCAGGGACACTTAAGTTACAACTTCAGGCAAGTGCTAACAACATCACTTAGCTTTCATCCAAGGATTGCAATGAAGTCTGATGTCCAACAGATGTAGGACATTTGATAGATGTAATGATGGATATATTAATTTGCTTCTTCCAACCAATTTGGTTCTCCATGCAATTAGAGGTATCACACAGCAAAGATGAAAAGGAAACAACTTGCCCATCCTAAATATAATTACACAAGACATTCCTCTGATTTCTAAATCCAGTGGACAATCATTCGTAAATCCAAGGGATTGCTGATAATTAATAATTAATAGAAAAGTATATATTCAATATAAAATGCAAGAATTGCAGTGAAGTCCAATATCCAATAGAATAGGCAGAGGCAGGTCATATACCTTTGATAGCTGTAATAATATGCTACCTTTAATCATCTAGGGACTTCTTGCAAATGAATAACTGAAAGGTGTACATAATATATAATATAATACATATGTTCTTTTTGACTTAGTTCACACATAAACTCATACAAAATACATAACACCATATAATATAAACTACTTGATTTGAATTCCACATTGGGGGATGCAAGCACAGGTGCAGGTATGGCTGCATGGTTTTCTTCAAATCAGTTATTGTTACCTGAAGAGGTAATGGACCAGTAGTCCCTGATATGCAAAATGAAAGAATGATGGTCACAGGTGCTATGCCTTTGATCTGGATCTGTTTCACTGGGGATGCTAACGTTGGGTTAAACGATAGAAACAATAACACACTTGATATGCCATGCTGAATAACAATGTCATTGCCCTCGTACACAAAGGCACATTCTACTGAGATGCACAAGAGAAATTTGGAATGCAAAGTGATAGGTTTATGATCACACATAAATATATAAGAGAAATACAAGTTATGTCAAACGACATATCACAGGAATTCTTGATTTATTAACATTACTTCCATCTTTTGGGAATGTATCACAATTACCATATAGCAACTGAGACCATATCTATATGAAATGGGGAGATAATCTCAAGAATCAAGAATTCTCTGAAGTTTACATGCTGTTAAGGAAAAAGACAGACTGTCTAGAGATAAGAGGACAGTTGTAGGTACATGTTTCCACCTGAATAGGTGTCATCAGCACCACACTTGTCCTACCTTATATCCAACAGCCAAGGAATAGAGACATATACAAAAAGCATAGAACACATTCATGGTAGGTAATTTGTATTAATTAAACAAAAACTAAGCAAAACATCTCAGAGTGGCCAATGGAATTTAAATAAAGAATATAATCGAATACAGGTATATGAAATACCACACAAGAAAAAATCTTGATGCATTCAAATTCCTCCACCTCTAGAGGAAGTATCATTTTTATTAATGGCATGTCAGCTGTGGAGAATTCTTAACTCTTAGGATTATCTCTCCTTCTCATTTTGAAGCTTGTCTGAATTGCCATTTGTTAATTCACTAAAGGCTAAGATAATAAATCACAAATTTTTGTTTATGGCATTTGATATATGTATATCTGCCCATATTGTTCATGTACATATTAATGGCCATTCTGAGTTAGTTCTCTCAGCATTTTTGTTTAATGTTCATACACACACACACACACACACACACACACATGAAAGCTTTGTTAGTTACAACTTTACTTTTTACTTGATGTTTTTTCTTAACTTACAACATACCATGCTTAAAAAGAGTTAAGTAAAAAAAAAAAACCACAACAAAAACATTTTTAAAAATTCCATTTTCCCCTCAAACTTTTCTCCAGAAATAATGGGCAATGGAAAAAGAAACAATTATGGAAGTTTAAAGAAACAAAACCAAGATACAAATAGTAAATAAAAAAAAAAATTCCATACACAAGGAAAACAACGAAACCAATTCAAGAATTATTTATAGTTCAAAGCAAAGGAAGTTTGTATAAAAATATGAAACTCACCATCTACAGGAAAAAAGCCCCACAAATATGGAATAGAGGAATAGAAAATAATGATGAAAATAACAATAAGGATAATGATGATACTGGTGATAATAATAATAATAATAATAATAATAATAATAATAATAATAATAACAATGATGATTATTATTATTATTCTTTCTACTATAGGTACAAGGCCTGAAATTTTAGGAGAGGGGACTAGTCAATTACATTGACCCCAGTACTTAACTGGTACTTATTTTAATGGCTCTGTAAAGACGAGAGGAAAACTTGATCTTGATGGAATTTGCACTCAGAATGTAAAGCTGGATGAAATGCCAATAAGAATTTTGGTCCAGCATAGTAACGATTCTGCCAGCTTGCCGCCTTAACCAATCACCAATCATAATAATAATAATAATAATAATAATAAAATAATAATAATAATAATCCTTTCTACTGGAGACACAAGGCCTCAAATTTGGGGAGAGGGGACTACTCCAATTGCATCCACCCCAGTGTTTTCACTGGTATTTAATTTATTCACTCTAAAAGGATGAAAGGCAAATTCGACCTCGGCAGAATTTGAACTCAGAATGTAGTGATGGATGAAATACCACAAAGCATTTCATCCAGCATGCTAACAACTCCGCCAGCTTGCTGCCTTCATAATAATAATATAATAATAATAATAATGATGATGATGGTTTCAAATTTTGCCACAAGGCCAGCATTTTGTGGGGAGGGATGAGCTGATTACATCAACTCCAGAGTTCAACCGGTACTTATTTTATCAACCCTGAAAGGATGAAAGGCAAAGTCGGCCTTAGCAGAATTTGAACCCAGAACGTAAAGACAGACAAAATGCTTCTAAGCATTTCACCTGGCATGCTAAGGATTCTGCCAACTTGCTGTCTTAACTTAGTAATAATAATAATGATAATAATAATAATAATAAATAATAATAATAATAATAATAATAATAATAATAATTATAATAATAGTCAAGACGAAGAGCACGATTCGATTGTAATACATATTTTATTGGTTGAACGATATTTTGTCAAGTTCAAAATAAAAGATGATAATAATTCAAAATTATAGAAATTTAAATTTAAAGTATGAACGAGAGCAACTAGTGTCCATATGTTGATGGAATGACATCATCAGACTTTAAGTTTCAATTTTATAACAGGCGAAAAAAAGACAAAAAAAAAGAGGAAAGAAAAAAGAAAAGGTAAAAGAAGAATATTTAATTAAACAGTTTTGTATAAATTTAATTATATTTTCCTGTCATTTTATTCATTCCTCCAGGGTGTGATGTTAATAACCTGCAAACATATTTCTTCTCATGCATTCTGAGAAGTGAAAGTGAAGCAGATTCAGAATATTTTCTGAGAATATGCACTTTCAAGTCCTTTTCAAAATTGCAACCGTTTGAAGAAAATGTTCAGCAAGTTCTATTGAATTACTGCTATTGTGCCTGATGTCAAATCCGTGCCCATTAAATCTTTTGTTTGGTTGTTCAGTTGTACAACCAACATAAATCAAGATGTATTTCGTGCTTTAAATTTAAATTTCTATAAATATTGAATTTTTATAACCTCTTATTTTGAACACGACAAAGACAGACTTACTGTCGAAATATCGTTCAACCAATAAAATATGCATTATAATATCAAATCGCGCTCTTCGTCTTGACTGTTTGGTTTGTAAAGAGTTGCGTCAATCCTTTTAAAATATAATAATAATAATATAATAATAATAATAATAATAATAATAATAATAATGCTGATTATGAAAATGATGCTGTTGTTGATATTAGTAATTAATAACAATTAATAATGAAAATTATGATGATGGTAATAATGATGATGTCATTAATGATACTAATGATAATGGTTTCAAATTTTGGCACAAGGCCTGAAATTTGGAGGATGGAAATAAGTCAATTACATTGACCCCAGTGTTCAACTGGTACATAATTTATCAACCAGAAAAGGAACAAAAGGGTGTAATGGTAAGATGACCTTGGCAAAATTTTGAACTCAGAATACAAAGAACTGGAACAAATATCACCCTTTATTTAATAATAATAATAATAACATCCTTTCCTATTATTATTATTATTATTATTATTAATATCATTATTATTATTTTTCCTTCTTTCTTCAAATTTTTCTTCCGTTTTTCACTCAGTATATGGAAAACACTCAGCAAGAAATGGAAGAAAATTTGAAGAAAGAAGGGGGGAAATGATAATAATAATAACAATAATAATAATAATAATAATAATAATAATAATAATAATAATAATAATAATACTAATAATAATAATAATAATAATAATAGGAAAGAATGTAAGTTGATCACATCAACCCCAGTGCTCAACCAATATCAAGGATTTGAACTCAGAACACAGAGTTGGAACAAATACAACAGGCATTTTTCTCAAAACTAATAATTCTCCCAACACATTGCAATAATAATAATGACAACAACAAGAACACAACAACAATAATAATAATAATAACAATAATAATAATAATAATAATGGTTTCAAATTTGAGCACAAGGACTGCAATATTAGAGGAGGCGTAGGTCAATTACATTGACCCAAGTACCTGACTGGTACTTTATTTTATTGACCTCAATAGGATGAAGGGCAAAGTTGACCTTGGCAGTATTCGAACTCAGAATGTAAAGTGCTGGAAGAAATACCATTAAGCATTTGGTTCAATGTGATAACAATTCTGCTAGCTTACTGCCTTAACAATAATGATAATGATAATTAGCTATAACAAAGGCAGCAAGCTGGCGAAACTGTTAGCATGCTGGGCAAAATGCTTAGTGGCATTTCATCTGTCTTTACATTCTGAGTTCAGATTCCATCAAAGTCGACTTTACTTTTCATCCCCTTTGGGGTCGATAAAATAAGTACCAGTTGAGCACTGGGACCGATGTAATCCACTTAACCCCTTCCTTAAAATTGCTGGCCTTGCACTAAAATTTGAAACCTAGAATTAGCAACAAGGACAATGAAAATTACCATCATGATAACAAAAGTAATTAATAACAATAATAATTTAAAATGTTGGTAATAATAACAACAACAACAACATAACAGCAATAATAACAATGATGATAGATAATAATAGAGTAAATAACAACAATAACAATGATATTGCTTTGAAGAGACATATAACCAAAAACAATGGAATTATAATGAGAAGGAAAACTGAAATGCTAATTTTTCAAAATAGCATAACAAATAAGCAACAATTTCTATGGGATTATACAGCCAATTAAATAGATTCCAATATTATATAGTATTGGAAATTTATAACAGTAAATTTATAAAAGTAATGTTGACACCACTGGGATATGAACCCCGAAAAATAATTGCTTATAACATAGATACAAGACCTTGAATTTGGCGAGTGGCCGGTGAGTCAAATATATTGACACTTCCCAACCCTAGCATTACGTCAGTACTTTATATTATATTATGCACACACATTTACATATGTGCATGCATGTGTGTGTGTGTGTGTGTGTGTCTTAAGATAGGATATT
>NC_043006.1:17306503-17324003 GCF_006345805.1 Octopus sinensis | reverse complement strand
ACCTTTGGAGATATGCTGTGCTTGAGAAGACCTGACATGCCAAGTGAGACCATAAACATGGCCTATGCCAGTGCAGCATAACCAGCCTATTTAAGAGTACCCTTCAGTCATTGGGCAATAAAGTGCGCTTGCAAAGACCTGTTGAATCAAGTGAAGTCATTGATGTGACTGATGACAGTACTGCCTGATTGGCACCCATGCCAGTGGCACATAAAAAGCATTGTTTGAACGTTGTCAATGCCAGTGCCAGGTGACTGGTCCCATTCTGGTGGCACATAAAAAGAACCATTTGAGCATGGTCGTTGACAGTGTCACCTGACTGGCTCCTGTGCTGGTGCCACGTAAAAAGCATCCACTACACTCTTGAAGTGGTTGGTGTTAGGAAGGGCATCCAGCTGTAGAAACATTGCCAGATTGGATTGGATCTGGTGCAGCCTTCTTGCTCACCAGCCCTCAGTCAAACCATCCAACCCATGCCAGCATGGAAAGTGGATGTTAAACAATGATGATGATGATATAACTTTTGTCTAAACAGCTTATATTGCACCCAGCTGCTTACATTAATTTTATACTAAACAGAGAGAGAGAGAGAGAGAGAGAGAAAATAAAGAGTGAGTGATGCAAAATATTTCAGTATAGTTTTATTAATTATATTTAATAATTTCCTCATTATCATCAACGGCAACATATGTAATAATTTTAGCAGACCATAAAAAAACAAAACAAAACAAAACTGTTATGGCACTACACCAGAGACTTTAATTATAAAAGAGAAAGAAAGAAAAAAGAAAGAGAAAGTAAAGAACCAATCAGTAACCAATCACATCTATGGAACATGAACATTGTGTATCAAAGCTATTGAGATGGTAACAACCTTTAGGTAATATCTCAGAAAACAAGTTTTGGCTATTGTATACAACTAATTTATCTGAGAGAAAGTCAGAATTTGAATAGATTCTCAAAATAATACTTGACCTTTCACAGAATCTGTAATACAGGCAATAATTTACAGCAAATAGGGAAATTTAGACAAATAAGAAATAAATCATCTCCGATGATTAATTCTTTTTGTCAAATTAATCTGATAGATCAATAATAACTGGGCTACCTTAATTGTATATTAATATTTCAGCTTCAATATTTTCTAACCACAATTAAATGGTATCTTCCATAATCTGGATGGGCCATATTTTTATTTTAAGATTAAGGTGGTTGACCATAACGACAAGCTACAGGATTGTTGGACCTAAAAAGCATCAGATGTGGTGTGCAAGAGAGGTGTCTACGCTGGTATGGACACGTAGTAAGAATAGATGAAGATAGTTGTGTGAAAAAGTGCCACACCCTAGCAGTTGAGGGAACCTGTGGAAAAGGCAGACCCAGGAAAACCTGGGACGAGGTGGTGAAGAACGACCTTCGCACTTTAGGTCTTACCGAGGAAATGACCAGAGACCGAGACCTTTGGAAGTATGCTGTGCGCGAGAAGACCCGGCAGGACACATGAGGCCATAACCCATGGCCCCTACCTGGGACGTAGTCAATCCACCTGTGCATACCTTCCTTCTTGGGACACTTGTGAAGACCTGTTGAGGCAAGTGAAAATCAAACCAAATCAAAATCGATGAACATCAATGGAATTTGTATTTTTGTGGTACCAGTGCCGGTGGCACATAAGAAAACCATCCGAACATGGCCGTAGCCAGTACCGCATCGACTGGCCTCCGTGCTGTGGACACGTAAAAAACACCATCCAAGCATGGCCGTTCGCCAGCCTCGTCTGGCACCTGTGTCGGTAGCACATAAAAACACCATCCGAGCATAGCCGTTCGCCAGCCTCGTCTGGCATCTGTGTCAGTGGCACATAAAAAACACCATCCGAGCGTGGCCATTCGCCAGCCTCGTCTGGCACCTGTGTCGGTGGCACATAAAAAACACCATCCGAGCGTGGCCATTCGCCAGCTTCGTCTGGCACCTGTGTCGGTGGCACATAAAAAGCACCCACTACACTCACGGAGTGGTTGGCGTTAGGAAGGGCATCCAGCTGTAGAAACACTGCCAGATCTGACTGGCCTGGTGCAGCCTTCTGGCTTCCCAGACCCCAGTTGAACTGTCCAACCCATGCTAGCATGGAAAGCGGACGTTAAACGATGATGATGATGATGATGATGTCAATAAAATTAAATGGTATCATGTCAGATTAAGCATTTTATGGTTCATCAGATTGGGATCACTATATCTAATTCACTTGCCCATGTTTGCCCCACAGATCAGCATTCGCATATTCAGATAACAACAATAAAAACTATAGTAATAGGAGTGACACTTTTTAGCAGTTTATAGAAATATATAAGACAATGCACAGTCCCTAGGTTTCCTTAGCAGTCACCTAACTGCCTAAGAACAAACTAGGCTTGATGTTACTTAACTTCAGTGATTAGATGAGAATTGGTACTTTCAGTGTGATGTGACCATAAGTGTTAATGCCATGAGAAAAGCACCCAGTCCACTCTGTAAAGTGGTTGGTGTTAGGAAGGGCAACCTGATCAAACAGCCTGAGCTGATGCTCCCAAATCATACAAGTAATAGGATGCATCTCAGTTTCTGAGTATAATCATTGGTTAGGTACAAAATCTGACCAGTGGTAACCCATAGTCTTGTGAAGTGTTCTGGTGGCTCTTAAAGGACTTTGACAGTGTTCAGGTCCCACAACTACAGAACAAATCAAGGAACTGAAGACCTGAATTTTTGCCCTCCTGCTCAGACATCATAACAATGTAAAAAGACAAAGCAATGTTTACCATCTTTCTCAAACATAATAGTTTTTACTTCAGGCACAAGGCCAGCAAATTTCAAGGGAGAAGGTTAGTTGATACAATTGATCCAAGCATTTTCTCAAACCTTTATATGATTGGCCACAGAAAGATGAATAACTAAATTGACCTCAACAGGATTTGAACTCAGAACATAAAGATCCAGAAGAAATACCTCAAAGTATGTTTTCTGAGTTTATATATTCCTGTTGAGGCTATTAATTCCTTCAGGGTCAATGAATTTTCACAAATTAAATGGAATATATCATTTAAGAAAAGTGAAGGCAAGGTTCTCTTCCCTACTCAGAAAAGTAATTTCTAAGCAAATTTTGAATAAGTATTAATTGCTAAAAGATTTTAAAGAATGATATTTTTAAACATATTGCCTTCTAACCTACAACATTAAATGTACTTCTTTTTCCTTTTAAATTTTGAACTTACAACCAATTTCCAAGTTTAAGCCAAAGCACTCATTCTAAGAGATTTCTTGTAACACTTTTATAGTGTTTGCTGGCTTGTTATAACAGTCAATCCTTACCAAAAAATATTCCACTAATCCTATTCCTAAAATTGCTAAGAGAAGCCATATTTTCACTGACACTCAAATTCACAGAGAAATCTGCTGTAGGGAATAAATTCTTCACTACAATTTCCAATAATCTGAAATACAGATTAACCCTTACCTATTGTAATATGAAATTCTGATATATTAGCCAACTGGCATGGCCATATAATACTCTTATTTATATATTAGTAGATGAGGAACTGTGTGCATTGTTGAAAAAATATTCCAAAGCTATAACCATTAGAAACTTAGAGGTCTCCATTTCTCAGATTCATGTAGACAGGAATAGGAAACAAATTCAGTTGGAATGCATTCTTAAAGGGAGTTATTGCTACAAACAGTCAAGAAAAGAAGCTAAGAATGTTAACAATAAACATTTGCAAAACTTAAAACTCAATATGGAAACTGGAGCTAAAACTGATAATTTCGATAATGATAAGGATTAATTGGAGGTGAGACATATTTAGATGTGATGATAACTCGAGCTGTTAATTAAGCAACAGATCTCCTCGAGTAAATCCTCCTCTTCATCATCATTATCATCATCATCACCATCCTCATCACTCTCATCCTCATCATGATCAAGATCATGATCATCATCATCATCATTATCACCATCATTGTCATCACCATTATCATCATCATCGCCATCATGAGGTTAATGTCACGTTCAGTTTTCTAATTTATTACTGGGTTGTTTTTTGTTTTTGTTGTTTTAGCTTCGGGTCAGCCTTAGTTGAGCCAACTTATGATTAAATGTTTGCACGCATGGATGAGTAGCTGGTTAAGAAGTTGTTCTCAACCACATGATTTTAGGTTCAACCCCACTGCAGGGTACCTTGGACAAGTGTCTTCAACCACAGCCTCTATACGATCAAGTCAAATTCATCATCATCATCATCATCATCAGCATCATTATCATCATCATACATCCACTTTCTCATGTTTGCATGGATCAGACAAAATTGAAGCAGATATTCTATGCTTGGATGCCCTTTCTCAATGGAAAGGGCATGTCTGTTTCCAAGTAGGATAATACATTCCTTATTTCTTTACTGCCTACAAGGGGCTACACACAGAGGGGACAAACAAAAGGATAAGTCGATTATGTTGACCCTAGTGCGTATACTGGAAGTTATTTAATCGACCCCAAAAGGATGAAAGGTAAAGTCAACCTTGGTGGAATTTGAACTCAGAACGTAATGGCAGACGAAATACCACTAAGCATTTCGCCCAGCGTACTAACGTTTCTGCCAGCTCGCCACCTATGGTCAAACATGGTTCCCACAAACAACTTCACTTGCAGATGATGATGCTTATTTATAATCATCACATGGTGTCAAGACAAGAAAACATTAAACAATGGTGATTATATTCTTTTATTCTTTTATACGTTTCAGCCCTAAGGCCACTTAAGGAAGACAGAATTAAGTACAACATAACTTGGTCCATAGTAAGGCACACGAAACCATACAATATAATTTCCAGGAGATACTGACTCTGCTCTGAGGAATCCTTGTCTATTCTGTGGACCAATGAGAAGATCATTAATAGAATTTCAGAAAGACTCTCAAGATGCCTACACACATATAAATGTACTTTCGCACAATGCAGTGGGAATAAATTTGAGAAATTGTTAACATAATTTACTTTAACCCTTTCGTTACCAACCCGGCTGAAACCGGCTCTGGCTCTGAGTACAAATGTTTTGTTTTCATAAGTTTTGAATTAAAATCTTCCACCAAACCTTAGTCACAATTTATGTTCCTAACACTGGCTGAATGATAACTAAGTTATTTTACTAAATTCTTTGTTAGATTTAAATTAACTGAAAGAAACACAGAACATCAGAAAATAAATGTAGTAATGAAAGGGTTAAGGTATGGATGAACTAAGTTTAGTCTTAACCTCCCCGTTCTTATAAACACCAAGTAGCTATTTAACTCACTTTGTGACCATGACTGAACCAGACCACATGTGTGTATGCTTACATTTTTGCAGATGCTCATATGAGCAAGTGTACACGTGCCATGCAGCTTACACAAGGGCATTTATACATCCATATTTGTTAATACTTTTCTCAATGTATTGTTAGTTTGTTGATTTTTTGCATCTCTTTACTCTCTCTTTTACTCTTTTACTTGTTTCAGTCATTTGACTGTGGCCATGCTGGAGCACTGCCTTTAGTCAAGCAACTCGACCCCGGGACTTATTCTTTTGTAAGCCCAGTACTTATTTTATCGTTCTCTTTTGCCGAACCGCTAAGTAACGGGGACATAAACACACCAGCATCGGTTGTCAAGCAATGCTAGGGGGACAAATACAGACACACAAACACACACATGCATATATATATACATATATACGACGGGCTTCTTTCAGTTTCCGTCTACCAAATCCACTCACAAGGGTTTGGTCGGCCCGAGGCTATAGTAGAAGACACTTGCCCATGGTGCCACGCAGTGGGACTGAACCCGGAACCATGTGGTTGGTAGACAAGCTACTTACCACACAGCCACTCCTGCACCTATCTGTCATTTTATTTTTGATCTTTTATATAAATGAAGATATTTCCTTTGTTTTGCTGTTTTTCTTTCTACAAAATGAGAAGATACATTGTGGAACTGTTATTTTAACAGGTTGTGTCTATTCATCATCCAATGAGATACATCTGCACCACCAGATGCTCCTGAACCAGTTAAATGTCCCACCCATGAGGGATTGACGCTAGATGTGTCGAAACAATTGTTGTGATTAATAATAAATTCTTATATATTCCATCTTCCGTCTTTCATTTGCCATGTATGGTGTGTGTGTGTGTGAATATAAATATATATGTATGTATGTATGTATATATATATATATATAATAATATATCTCTACTGTAGCTTCTTTCTGTCAATGAGGATCTTAGTCTTGCAAGTTGCATGGTGCCCTCACGAGTGCTGATGCCACAAGAAAAAGAAGCACCTAATACATGCTGTAAAGTGGTCTACATTAGAAAGGGTATCCAGCTGAAGAGACCATGCCAAAGCAGATATTTTAGGCGGCGAGCTGGCAGAAACGTTAGTGCACCAGGCGAAATGCTTTCACGGTATTTCGTCTGCTGCCACATTCTGAGTTCAAATTCCGCCAAGGTCGACTTTGCCTTTCATCCTTTCGGGTCGATAAATAAAGTACCAGTTGTGCACTGGGGTTGATGTAATTGACTTAATCCCTTTGTTTGTCCCCTCTATGTTTAGCCCCTTGTGGGCAATAAAAAAATAAGATATTGTAGCACAATGCAGTCTTTGGAGCTGGTGGATATTGTCAAACTGCCTTAACCACCCTAACGTGGATGCTGCTGTTGCTGTTGAGCGAAGTGGTCTTCGTGGGAGAAATCCGAAACGTGGTCCTTTGCTATTCGTAAGACCTGCAGAAGAGAAAGCAGGTCAACCCCTAACACCGGGAGCATCGACGGATGGATGAATGCACATCCAGGCACAGCAGTTGCGTAGAAAGTCAGGGACAAACAAGAAACAAGAAGAAAGAGTGAGAGAAAGTTGGAGTGAAAGAGTACAACAGAGGTCACCACCAGCCCCTGCCAGAGCCTCGTGGAGCTTTAGGTGTTTTCGTTCAATAAACATACACAACGCCCGGTCTGGGAATCAAAACCACAATCTTCCGACCGCGAGTCCACTAACCTAACCATTGGGCCATTGCGCCTCCACTGCTGCTGCTGCTGCTGATGATGATGATGGTGAGCCATGTTTGTGCCTATACATACACAATCACATAAATGGTAGCATCACTAATATTTTACTTTACATGGATTTAGTTATACACACATGCGTATGAGAGCATCTAACAATATATAACTTTACACATGAGCATATACACAGACACATTCGTAGTCAAGCGCACACACGAACATATATTCATGTACATGGTAGTTTCTGCAGATAATTACTTTACATAGAAAACATGTACATCTGCATGTATATACATTTGTGTGCACGGTATGAGTATGTATGTGTGTATGTTCCTAAAGTTGTCAATTTAGAAAACAATTATTTTACCTTTTGCTGACAGGAATTCGATGGTGCAAATATGAAGCAATTTACTATCTTTGCATTATTTCCAATCACAAAAAAAAAAAAAAATGGAAAGGAAGAGAACCAAACAAACTAGAATGGCCAACATGCTGTACTATAAAAGTATATTTATTAGAAAAACCAAATTTACTTTCAACCATTCCAACTCAAAGTTTATTAAAAAAAATACTAATGAATCATGTATGTTTACACAAAATGAATTATGCGTATTCGCATATTCTTCCTCATTCTTCAGTTTTTTATGTCCCATTTCCAATGATAATATGCGTTGGCCATATCTGTGATATGGCAGCTTTTCATTCCACAGATCTTAATTATTCAGAGTTATATTTAATGGAGTTTTGGTAATTACAGAAAACTGCGTGGTTAGAAGCTCACTTTATAACCATATGGTGTCAGGTTCTGTCCCATAGCAAGGTATCTTGTGCAAATGCTTCCTACTATAACCTCAAGCCAACTAATGCTTTATATAAAGTGTATTTGGTAGGCAGAAACCAGGCGCAGCCTCAGAAATTTCTCAAGGGGAAGGCACAGGGTCAGAAATGACTGAAACAAGTAAAAGAGTAAAAGAGTAAAATATAAACAAAAATAAAAGAATTACCAAAGAATTACTTTGTAAGCCTAGTACTTATTCTATCGGTCTCTTTTGTCGAACCGCTAAGTTACGGGGATGTAAACACACCAGCTTCGGGTGTCAAGCGATGTTGGGGGAACAAACACAGACATACAAACATATATGCACATACATACATATATATAAATATATATATACGACAGGCTTCTTTCAGTTTCCGTCTACCAAATCCACTCACAAGGCTTTGGTCAATTTCCTGGAGAAAAGGGCATAATAACATTATTTAGAAGGGCACACTTCTTTTCTTGAGGGGAGCACGTTCCCCCCACTCCTTGGGTCTACCCCTGGAAACTATGTGGAAGCCTATCACATGTGTGCGTGTGTGTGTGTGTGTGTGTTTGTCCCCTGCCATTACTTCACAACTGGTGTTGGTTTGTTAACATTCCTGTAACTTAGCAGTTTGATACAAGAGATCAATAAAATAAACACCAGACTTAAAAATAAGTACAAGGAGTGAATTATTTAACTAAGCCCTTCCAGGCACTGCCCCAGCATGGCTGCAGTCCACTGACTAAAACAAGTAAAAGATAAAAGATTATTTAAAGTGTGGACTAATATATTATGGGACTTCCGTTGCAACCATTGGGTAACTAAAAGTTTTTAAGCGAATATTTTGATTTGTGGTTACAAAACAACATGAGATCTGAACAGGCTTCTATAATCAATGTAAATTAATAATTCTTTAATTTTGCTTTCATTGATCAAAACATCAAATGTGTAGACCTCTAATGTGGCCGTGTGATTAAGTAGGTGCAGGTATGGCTCTATGCTGAAGAAGTTCACTTTAGGGGTACACAGTCAGGGGTTCAATTCCACCGCGTGAATGCTTTCAGCTGGTGTCTTCCACTCTGGCTGCAGGTTGATCAATTCCTTATGTGAAATTGGTAAACAGGAACCAAAGAAGCCCCATACTATGTGTGTGTTTGTGTAAAGTATTTTACAGCCTGAAACCCTTCTTATTTTTTATCTTTTTTATCTTTTACTTGTTTCAGTCATTTGACTGCGGCCATGCTGGAGCACCGCCTTTAGTCAAGCAAATCGACCCCGGGACTTATTCTTTGTAAGCCCAGTACTTATTCTATCGGTCCCTTTTGCTGAACCGCTAAGTGACGGGGACGTAAACACACCAGCATCGGTTGTCAAGCAATGCTAGGGGGACAAACACACAAACACACACACACATATATATATACATATATACGACAGGCTTCTTTCAGTTTCCGTCTACCAAATCCACTCACAAGGCATTGGTCGGCCCGGGGCTATAGCAGAAGACACTTGCCCAAGATGCCACGCAGTGGGACTGAACCCGGAGCCATGTGGTTGGTTAGCAAGCTACTTACCACACAGCCACTCCTTGTTGCTATTGCTTTCTTGTTTTTCCAATACGGGATCTTTTATTCTACACATATTCAAAGTCAGAAGGTACAAATCAGATTGTTGAGAATTGACAACAACAGCAATAACATCAACATCCTGGGTGACTTCCATAGAATGCTGATATAAACACACACACAAATAAATGCACACGGTAGTTATATAATGCAAGACATGTAAATATTTCATCAGCCTTAAAACTTCTAACAGAAATGTCACAAAATAAATTAGAAAAATATTTGACAAAATATTCCCCTCACAAGGAAATTCAGCGAAGAATAGTCTTTTTTTCTTTTGATGTTTCCATTTCTTTAGAATACCATTTTATATTTATCTTCTGAGAGATTTGATTTTGAAGGAAATTTTTTGAGACTTGATCAAAATTTAAGATATTTACAATATGTCAATCCCTATACATAAATTTTTCTCTCCCTATATCTATCACTTTATCAAGCTCTCTCTATATGTTTATATATAATGTGTGTGTGTGTGTGTGTGGGGGTGTGTGTGTGTGTAAGACCTATTGTGAGAGAGAAAAGAGATAGACACACATACACATGTATTTTCAAGATGACATGCACCGAAACTGGTTAAAAAGATCTCCAAAGACAAACAAAATAAATATAAAATAACCAATAACAGGGAATCATACTACAATTATAATTTAATAATGATAAGTTTTGCATATCTTTCTGCTTTCTGAGTGCTTTAGAAGCAAGTTTAAGAATCTCAAGATATTGACACTGTAGCTCAACATAAACAATTATTGATAAAAGATAAGATTCCATTGCAAACTTTACTTCTGCGAAACTTAAAAATTTGTAGATATGGATGGAGGATGACAGAATCAATAGAGCACCAATGGAAATGTTTTGTGGTGATGTTTGGCATACATATTTTTACATTTTGAGTTCAAGTGTCACCAAAGTCGACTTTGGTAATTCTTTTATTTTTGTTTATGTTTTACTCTTTTACTTGTTTCAGTCATTTGACCGAGGCCATGCTGGAGCACCGTCTTCAGTCGGGCAAATTGACCCCAGGACTTATTCTTTGTAAGCCTAGTACTTATTCTACTGGTCTCTTTTGCCGAACCGCTAAGTTACGGGGGACGTAAACAGACCAGCATCTGTTGTCAAGCGATGTTGGGGGGACAAACACAGACACACAAACATACACACACACACACATATATATATATATATACTTATATACGACGGGCTTCTTTCAGTTTCCGTCAACCAAATCCACTCACAAGGCTTTGGTCAGCCTAGAAGACACTTACCCAAGGTGCCACGCAGTGGGACTGAACCCGGAACCATGTGGTTCGTAAGCAAGCTATTTACCACACAGCCACTCCTATGCCTATTTTAATTATAAATAAATAAAGAAGTACATGCATAGGTGAGTTGCAGACATGACTGTGAGGTTACGATGTTCACTTCATGACTACATGGCTTCAGGTTCAATCCCACTACGTGGCATCTTGGGCAGATGATCTTCTACTGTAGTTACAGGTTGGCCAACAAGCTATTTACCACACAGCCACTCCTACTCCTATGAGTATAATATTTTATAATATTTGCATATGTGGAACTTATTCAAATGGCGCGAAGGCTTCAAAAAGCTCTTGAGTTCAAATTCATTGCAGACATTTTATTGTGTATTTATATGAGGCAAACATCTAATTCTACAACTCTGTGGCTACATACACTTCATCAAACGATGTCATGAATAAGTACTGGTTCTTCAAGGAATACTAACAACAGATTGACAACCTACAGAAGAGAAGAATAATGAGTGGAAGCAGTGGACCAAGTTCAAAGAAATCTCCAGATCAATTTATTTAAAGACCTTTGTTTAATTAACCATTCAAATCAGAATGCTGTGTAATTAAAACAGCAAAGCAGATATCAACATGGATCATTTCCATTTCATTTGAAACAATCCACTAATCCAACCGACTCTCCATGTTCTACTTTCACTTTCTCCAATAATTTCCCTCCTTTCTTTCATCTCTGTCATTTTGCTCTCCTCTTTTTTATTCTCTGCTCTTAACTCCACAGATTCCATGTGATTTTATTTGAATCTCCATTTCTCTTTGTTCTATTCAACTTCTTTTTCATCTTTTCCTCTCCTCCTCCTCTTCTTCACCTTTGCCTCTTTTTCTTCTTCTTCTTCTCCTCCTCCGCTTCCTCCTCTTTTCCTTCTCCTCCTTCAACTGCTCCTCTTCCTCCATATCTGCCTCTGATACCCATGCCACCCGATATGGACACACAGACATGCCTGCAAGTATGGAGTATGCTGTTACCGGTTGAGATAAAAATTCTTAACATAGAAATCCAGTTGTTTGCTAACGTCTGATGTTGTAACAGGCAATTGAGTATTAAATAAAAAAAAAGATTATTAAAAAAAAAACTATAAAAAAAAAAAAGCACGACACGGAGTACCAATTCCTGTTCTTTTACCGTCTAATCGAATCATGAACAGTCATCATTCTACTATGTTACTTTCCATCAATTGAGAATCAAAAACTGATGAATAAATAAGTCACAACATACAGATCAATAGAACCTTTACGTCAATAATCGAACGGCATAATATTTGCATAACAACAGGCATAAGCTAACATCGAGAAACATAGAAGAAAAACCTGTGAGTCTGGGTGGTTTATCATGAAACTGCCTTAGCTTTCATCCTTCCACAATGGATTTTGATCAAAGGTGAAGAAAACATATTAACTTTGCAGTAAGAGAGAACAAACTTGGTAAAAGACAGAATGGTAGCATGTATGTGTGTGTGTGTGTGTGTGTGTGGTGTGTGTGTGTGTATATTTGTTCATATGTGTGTGTGAGTGTGTGTATGAGGCAAAGAAAGAGAGACAGGCAGACAGAGAAAGCTGGAAAAGAAATTTAAATCTGTAAAGTAGAGGAAATAGTTGAAAATAATCTATAGATGTGTCAAAGGCGCTGAATGCAATGAAGATTTCTTTCTTCTTTTTTTTTTTTAAATTTTATTTCTAAAGGCAGAAATTTACAAAGAACTGGATAAAATAAGCACAAAAACAAAAAAATGAAAGTAAGAGTCTAGTTTTATAGAATTATTTGGAAAAGTATATATATATATAGATACACACACATATATATATACACACACACATATATATATATATATATATATATATCTACATATACATATATATATCTACATATACATATATATATCTACATATACATATATATATTTACTAGCAGTATCGCCCGGCGTTGCTCGGGTTGTAAGGGAAATAACTATATAAGCATTTTTAGAGAGTTATAGCCAAAAAATAGCCAAAAAATGCATTAAAAATTGAAAAAAAATTAAGGTAAATTTTTTTTTTAATCGTTGACACATCGTAGATATTTTTAGAGAGTTACTTCCCTTATATAAAAACGAAAAAATGCATTAAAATGGAAAAATATGATAGTAAATTTTTTTAAAATCGTAGACTCATCGTAGACGCGTGCTAATACCCAGAAGGGCTCGGTATGAATCACGACTATAAGATACCCGCTTTTGGTTAATCTGCACCGCAAAATGTGGGAGTAGTTAGGAATCTAAATCGTAGGAGACAGACACACAACTTCACTCTTATATAAAGATGCTTTTTTTCAGTCATAGAGTTAGATTTATGAAGGTCTTCAGTAGAAAATCCTTCGAATTCTGACTCGCTGCTTGATATAATGAAATTCGTATCCATTTTTTGTCAGAATTACAAATTTTGAAAACACAATAGGAACAAATTTCGGAAAAAAATCTCCCATAATTCACGGAATTAAAATTACACTTCGATTTTTGTACAAAACTGTAGTTGAAATGTTTACGAAGTATAATACGTGTTTTCACGAATGTACTAAAGAGATTTACTCTGATATTCTCATTTAAATATGAATAGGTAAATTCGGGCGGTTTGGTAACGAAAGGGTTAAACGGATGCATACATTTATTAATAACTATATATAATATATAATAAAATATATACAGAGTAAAATAAAAACCAATTTACCTTTTCTGTATTGTTATAGCAATTCCACCGTCCGTGTGTCTTTGCAAATGTGTTGGAATGATAAGTGAGTTGTGTTTTGGCGCCTTTTTTACTAATAACAAACACACACGTGTTTGTATGTAGTTGTTTGAAACGTTTGTGTTTGCCACTCTCATATATGTATGTGTATGCGTGTGTGTGAGGAATGACACACACACACTCACGCACGCACACATGTACATCAATGCTTTCGGAGTGAAATGTTAAAATATTGAGTTTTCTCGAATTTTGTCTTAATTGGGGGTGAAATTGAAAGAAATATATTATGGCATGAGCGAATGGAGTACTTTGAAAAATCTTAGGTAAACTCTAATTGAAGAAATTGTGTGAGGAGTAAATCGTTATGTATTTATTTGTTTCTGTTTGCTGTGTTTTTTTATTTTTTGAGTAGTGGTTTAAATACTTTCAGTTTAGTCTTCCTCAAATCACTCTGTCGCTATTTACTTTCATTTTATTCGTTGCACACTGTGTGTGCGTGTGCGTGTGGTGTAAACCACATTAAGAAAAGCATTTGACATACACACCAGAATGTGAGTTTTCTGTAAATTTTGCTTAATTGGAGTTTAAATTTTAAAAACTGGACCTGGCATGACCCGATGCATTCTACTCTTAAAAATGCTAGGTAAATTGTAATTGAAGAAATCCTATATTGTAGATTTCTATAAGTTACAAAGGGAGGCAGATAAAATCTGCCTTTTATAATAAGAGATATCTACATATACATATATCTATATCTACATATACATATATATCTACATATACATATATATATTTACTAGCAGTATCGCCCGGCGTTGCTCGGGTTGTAAGGGAAATAACTATATAAGCATTTTTAGAGAGTTATAGCCAAAAAATAGCCAAAAAATGCATTAAAAATTGAAAAAAAATTAAGGTAAATTTTTTTTTTAATCGTTGACACATCGTAGATATTTTTAGAGAGTTACTTCCCTTATATAAAAACGAAAAAAATGCATTAAAATGGAAAAATATGATAGTAAATTTTTTTAAAATCGTAGACTCATCGTAGACGCGTGCTAATACCCAGAAGGGCTCGGTATGAATCACGACTATAAGATACCCGCTTTTGGTTAATCTGCACCGCAAAATGTGGGAGTAGTTAGGAATCTAAATCGTAGGAGACAGACACACAACTTCACTCTTATATAAAGATGCTTTTTTTCAGTCATAGAGTTAGATTTATGAAGGTCTTCAGTAGAAAATCCTTCGAATTCTGACTCGCTGCTTGATATAATGAAATTCGTATCCATTTTTTGTCAGAATTACAAATTTTGAAAACACAATAGGAACAAATTTCGGAAAAAAATCTCCCATAATTCACGGAATTAAAATTACACTTCGATTTTTGTACAAAACTGTAGTTGAAATGTTTACGAAGTATAATACGTGTTTTCACGAATGTACTAAAGAGATTTACTCTGATATTCTCATTTAAATATGAATAGGTAAATTCGGGCGGTTTGGTAACGAAAGGGTTAAACGGATGCATACATTTATTAATAACTATATATAATATATAATAAAATATATACAGAGTAAAATAAAAACCAATTTACCTTTTCTGTATTGTTATAGCAATTCCACCGTCCGTGTGTCTTTGCAAATGTGTTGGAATGATAAGTGAGTTGTGTTTTGGCGCCTTTTTTACTAATAACAAACACACACGTGTTTGTATGTAGTTGTTTGAAACGTTTGTGTTTGCCACTCTCATATATGTATGTGTATGCGTGTGTGTGAGGAATGACACACACACACTCACGCACGCACACATGTACATCAATGCTTTCGGAGTGAAATGTTAAAATATTGAGTTTTCTCGAATTTTGTCTTAATTGGGGGTGAAATTGAAAGAAATATATTATGGCATGAGCGAATGGAGTACTTTGAAAAATCTTAGGTAAACTCTAATTGAAGAAATTGTGTGAGGAGTAAATCGTTATGTATTTATTTGTTTCTGTTTGCTGTGTTTTTTTATTTTTTGAGTAGTGGTTTAAATACTTTCAGTTTAGTCTTCCTCAAATCACTCTGTCGCTATTTACTTTCATTTTATTCGTTGCACACTGTGTGTGTGCGTGTGCGTGTGGTGTAAACCACATTAAGAAAAGCATTTGACATACACACCAGAATGTGAGTTTTCTGTAAATTTTGCTTAATTGGAGTTTAAATTTTAAAAACTGGACCTGGCATGACCCGATGCATTCTACTCTTAAAAATGCTAGGTAAATTGTAATTGAAGAAATCCTATATTGTAGATTTCTATAAGTTACAAAGGGAGGCAGATAAAATCTGCCTTTTATAATAAGAGATATCTACATATACATATATCTATATCTACATATACATATATATATCTATATCTACATATACATATATATATCTACATATACATATATATATCTATATCTACATATACATATATATATCTATATCTACATATATATTTACATATATATATGCATATATATATATATATATATATATATATATATATATATATATATATATATATATATATATATACACACATGTACTTATATACATACATACATATACATATACACATGTTCCCATGCCGGTGGCACGTAAAAGCACCCACTACACTCTCAGAGTGGTTGGCATTAGGAAGGGCATCCAGCTGTAGAAACTCTGCCAGATCAGATTGGAGTTTGGTGCAGTCATCTGGCTTGCTAGTCCTCAGTCAAACTGTCCAACCCATGCCAGCATGGAAAGCAGACGTTAAACGATGATGATGATGATGGTGATGACATATATATATAAACACATATATATATACATATATATATATATACACATACATACATATATATGCATATATACATATATATATATATATGCATACAAATATATATACACACATACATATATATATATATACATATATATATATATACACACATACATATACATACATGTATATACATGCATACATACATATACATGTGTACATACATATACATATATATATAGGGTGGTACTGCTAATACATACATATTTACATGGTTTTGATCAATATTGCATTTTACTGTATAATATTTATAAACATAATTACATTGTCTTTTAAACATAATGCCTGATTTGCTCCCCTTTGCAGTTTTCTGAGTACAATTATCTTAGTACTCCATGGTGCACCATTCGTTATCTAAGTAACGGATAATTTAATTACTCACTGATGCTGTCAGTTGTGTGGTCTGAAGGTTCTCAATGAATGGAATTCCTCGAATGGTTTCGATTCTGAATTAGAAAACTTCTATTTTCTCCATTAATGACCCTTGCCATAAACACTGAACTACTTTCTCTGCTTACCCCCCTTAATCCAGAAACCCTTTTTTGCTGTTGATGTTTTCCTCTTTTTGGTATTTTTTCACTATAATATGCATAGCAAACATCAATAAAACTGCTGCTGCTGCAACTTCTACTATTTATGATGCTGTTGCTGCTGTTGTTGTTGTTGGTGTTGAGCGAACGGTCTTCGTCCCAGAGCTCGCAAGATTGCGCCTCTGTAGTGGGAGAAATCCGAAACATGGTCCTTTGCTATTCGTAAGACCCGCAGAAGAGAAAGCAGGTCAACCCCTGACACCGAGAGCATCGACAGATGGATGAATGTGCATCCAGGCTCAGCTCTGCGTAGGAAGTCAGAGACAAGAAACAGGAAGAGGGAGTGAGAGAAAGTTGGAGCGAAAGAGTACAACAGGGGTCGCAACCACCCCATGCCGGAGCCTCGTGGAGCTTTTAGGTGTTTTCGCTCAATAAACACATACAATGCCCGGTCTGGGAATGCTGTTGCAGCTGCTGGTGTTTATCAAATATATGAGGGTCTGCTGTTAGTGTTACAACAAACTACTGTTAATCTTCGACAACAATGATCTTCACAAAATTCCATCCTCTTCCTTGTAAGGCACA
>NC_043006.1:17151503-17301503 GCF_006345805.1 Octopus sinensis | reverse complement strand
AGCTGTATGGTCAAACTTGTAACCAATATGTCCGTAAAACTTTTTAACAATGTCTTCTGTAGTCCAAAGATATCCATAATATCTTGTAATAATCTTTGTATTCATGGCACTTCCTACGCAATACAGTTTTTCCCCACTAAATATTCCCACATAATCTGCTATTTCCTACAGCAGAGTGAAATGAGACACATGGGATTAAGTATATTAGTGCATATGTAAATATACATAGAATGATAGATATGAACAGATAGAGAGACAGCTAGATATATAAATAAATGTGTGTGTGTGTGTGAACGTGTCTGTGTGCAAATGTGTTAGTGTGGGTTTCTCCTTGTCTTTACATGTTTGTTGACTTTGAACAAAACAACAGCCTTGCCATCAATATTGTCGGTGTCTTGTGCTTGCAGTCAACTACAAAAACATGTCTGGGCTTCTTGATATGTTTTGATACATGCAAACTCTGTAAACAAAAATAGGCTCATAACTATGTCCAAGCTGTTCGATAGGCTTAAACAGGCGAAGATTGGCAACAGGAAGGGCATATGACCTAAAAACCTCTTGACTTCAAAGTCATAGCATGTGTTTTATTGTATTTTTGGATAGTGTACACATCTTCACCATCAGTGTATGAGTCAGATATATGCTTGCGTGTGTATGGAGGGGAGAAAATCAGGTGTAGTTGACTGATTTTTATTTGCTAGCCTTCTCAAGATTGCTCAGACTGATGGGATTAACATTTCTCTTGAACAGTTGCAAGTTGATGATTATAGAGAAAATATGTGCTGAGAGGTAATTTGATAATGACATTCTGGACAAGACGGACCTGGTCAAGTAATTAATGCAGGAACTGTGGTAGTTGACAGAATATGGCTGGTGAGAAAGGAGATGATCAAGTCAGGAATGAATGAGTGGAGATGAGAGAAGCTGTTGTAGTTGTGGTAGAAAAGGAAGACAGGGGAGGCAAGATGTTAGTGATGCTGAGGTTGCACTGTCTCGGTGGATAACTTCATGTTACTCAGTCAAATAGCCTTTCTCTGAATGTAGTTTATCCCTTTTGATACCATTCTGCCTAAGACTGCTCTGGTTCTGTGAAGAACATTCTGTTTTAAAGATATCTAAATTAAAACTTCCCATCAAAATTTCATGTTAATTTTTGCTCCAAACACTAGCTTAATAATTCTTTCTATTATAGGCAGAAGGCCTAGAATTTTGGGAGAAGGGGCTAGCGTTCTGACAGAAGCCCCAGCTTGGATGTTTCTAAGATCAGTACCATACCTGGCCTTAGTAACGTGGAGGTAGCAGTTTCTGGGAATTTGTGTTGTTGATGCTTAATCCCTAGGTCAGTGTTCATCCAAGTGACCAATGATCAAAGATGTTCCACTCACAGCTATACATTGTCTATTTGAAGATGACTGGATTGTATTTAACAATTTTGAGCAAGGTCATTGCCAGTACTGCCTGACTGGCACCCATGCCAGTGGCACGTAAAAAGCACCCGCTACACTCTCGGAGTGGTTGGCATTAGGAAGAGCATCCAGCTGTAGAAACTCTGCCAGATCAAGATTGGAGCCTGGTGCGGCCATCTGGTTCGCCAGCCTTCAGTCAAAATCGTCCAACCCATGCTAGCATGGGAGGCGGACGTTAAACGATGATGATGATGATGATGACTAGCATTAAATTAAAACTAAAACTAAAAAAGACGTAGAAGAAAATGAAATGAAGGGAATAACATAAACTTTATAAATTCTCAGATTGTATTACTGAATAATGTCTTTCTTATATACATTTAATATTTTTCTATTCTTCTTGCAGGTAAATACGGCTTGGTAACATGTACCATGTTTTTGCTAATTGTTTTGGCTGTCTTTCTAGCTGCAAACAGACACAGAAACCCTCTCGGCCTTCCAGTCCTTGACTCAGTGTAATTGCCAAGACGTAACAGCAGTAGGGAGAGAGGGCTGCACCAGCACTCAGCTGGAACTCATTACAGCTGAGGAAACTGGAGCACCAACTGAATATCAAGCAAAGCCATTTCACTGAAGATATCAGGCTCCTATCTTCTTTACTATTCACTAAACTTTAGTCTTTGCTAAGTTTACCATGAGGTCTCTTGGTTCTAGGTTTAACTTCCATGCCTGGAATCTCCTCTATAATTTCCCAATAAATTCAGCAATGAGAGCTAGATCATTAGCATATAGGAGTTCTCATGGATAGTCAGTCTTAATACTGACCACCATAGCCTTTTACCTGAACTTAATGGTGATGCCATGTATTTTATGCAGTGATAATAATAAGAATTGAACCCACAATCTATTGATCATGAGCCAAACAACCTAACCACTAGGCCACATCTTTTAAATTTTCAGTAAACTAAAAGCAAATCTCTGCAATCATCAGTTTAAGATGGTTGTTATTGAATTAGGGAAGTGTTCATGATTTTTTGATTTTTTCAGCTAAAAGCTCTAGAAATTTCCTTTTCTAAGGCATATCACCTGTCAAAAATAATTCTAAATTCATTGAAATGACAATAATCATAAAAATTACAGAATATATGTTTGTAAGCAGTTCAAATATATGCGAAATGAAAATCTTACATTTAATGAACAGTACTCCCACACAATATTCTTAAATGCTTAAGCTATAACGGAAAAAAAAATATGAAGAAGCAAATGCAGGAATCCTTCTGTAAATATAATCTTGGAATCTTTAGAATTCATTTTTCTCTCCTAATCTTGTTTGTCCTATATACAAATGTGTGTGTGTGCGTGTACATATGTATGTGTATATGTATGTATTTATGTATATATGTATATATGTATGTGTGCATTTCATTTTGATTTAATCCTATAATGGTTAAAAATAACATGACCTAACGATATGACATTTCAGTGGAAATTTTTTTTTTTACCATTCTAATAGAGCTACTTTATTTAAGAATGTCATTTGAATTCCTGCATCTATCAAACAAAACATTTGTTTTGGCTTGAAATTAAAATTATATTTTGATAATGAGTAGAAGTTTAATTAATATATATTAAAATCAATACTATTTAATCATCAGAGGTTTATCTTTTCTTTTTTTTTTTTTTTTTTTGACTTATTCTGCAAAATGCCGTGGCAATTTTTTTCAAGTTATCATGCTACTTAAAATTCACTGATGGAAAACTTATATCTATCTTGTCATTCTAAGATTCAGCCATTACAATTAAACTATTACTTTGATGATGCAAGCTAATAATTCTGAAAAAATGCCCAACAAAGTTACCATAATATCAGATATCAAACTCAATCTACTTTGCATTTGATCATCATAATCATCATTATCATCATCATTATCATTTAATGTCCGTTGTCCATGCTAGCATGGGTTGGACAGTTTGACCAAGGCTGGCAAGCTGAGGGCTGCACCAGACTCCAGTCTGATTGACATGGTTTCTACAACTGGATGCCCTTCCTAACACCAACCACTCTGAGAGGGTAATGTGTGCTTTTACGTGCCAGTTGTGTGACACCAGTATCTGCCACAACTACGATTTCACTTGGATTGATGGGTCTTCTACTCAAGCATGGCATATTGCCGATTCTTGGTTATTTGCCAACAAATCTTGGTTATTTGTCATTGCCTCCATGAGGCCCAAAACTCAAAAACTGCTTTTTACATGCCACCGGCATAGGTGCTAGTTACACAACATAGGCAATGGCCACATTACCTCATTAAAACATTGAAGTTGTCTCCCCTGCCATTTTTTACCAGCACTGAATATTTAGATTTATTCTCATCCTTAAGTTAAATAAATTAAAATTTCTTGGTTTATTATGTTTACAAGTGCTGACTTTACTATTAAATATGTAATGATAGGACATCATTTATATGCAGAGTGGCACTTGCTGTAAGGTTTACTCCTAAAGAACAACTTCTTATATGACATGCTTCAAATAACATTAGCAGACTGTCATGTTATAAATGATGAACACATCGTTATTTTAATGCCTGCATACATGCTAATTTAAGTTTAAGCATGGCAATCTTTTGCACACATAAGCAAATGCCTTGTTTCCTGATCCCTCAATAGAAGTAGAAGTTCCAAGAAATAGAAGTCCTAAGAGCTGAGCTGGTACCTGTCACTGAGAAGAGAAAATCATGTCGAAACATGGGTGTCTGACAGTCTGCTGATATCTTTTGGAGTATAAATGTGTTACACATAATGTACACATCATTGTTTTAATCGTTAAAGTGCATGTACTTATCCACTACCACCTCCTCCATCACCACCAACACCACCACCATCATCATCCTCACTTTACCATCTATTTTTCTATGCTTGATTGGGTTAGTCAAGAGTATGTTGAATGCAGTGTTTTTCTACAGTCAGACATCCTTCCTGTTGCCAACCACGAGTTGTTTCCAGGCAAGGTAAGAATCTCCCAGTCTATTGCACACATATCTATCTATCTATCTATATATATATATATATATATTTCCAGATACATTAGATCCATAAAGGATCGAGGCTTATCAATTTAAAGTAAGCCATTAGCTGGCTAGACAGAAGTATTCAAAGCAGACAGTGAGGTAATCCATTGTCAAAGCATATAATACATGCATACATATATACATGTGTGTGTGCATGCACACATGCTCACACATACACACAGTGAAGAACTTCTTTCAATGTCTGTCTATCAAATTCATTCATAAGGCATTGTTCAGCTTTGGACTATAGTAGAAGACATGCCAAGTAATTGGAAAGGCGAACAAGTTAACCTCAAAGCAATACCAACATCTATGACTACATATATACATTTTTGTCATTGTATAGATAACAAATTATTGTGAATAGATAACAAATTATCATGAAAAAATTGCTATGAAGTAATGGCAGAAAGTGTGTGGTGATGTACAGTGCTATCAACGAAATATAATGTGGCTGCTTCACACTGACATGATCATTTACAAGAAAGGAATTGGATAGTTTCATAGTCATCAAGTCTTTGACAAAGGCATTAGCAACACAAATGAAAATAAACGATGTCCGGCTGTGAATTAAAATCAGGTGATGGATTAAAGCTGCCAAAAACTTATTGCTGCACTATATATACATACATATGAATATACATACATACATATATACATACATACATATCTATATGTATAAAGCTGAAGTTGTCTGTTATGGCAGGTTTGGTAGCCTTCAACTAACACTATCTCCTCCGAGGCCCTGCGGTGCAAGTTGACCAAAATTGAGAGTATGATAGAAGAAGGCTTGCTCTTTATTCCGTGGAAGATAAAATTCAAATCGGACCATGTTAACACTAAAAATTATTTACATCAAAAAGGTGCTTTTTTTCTATGAAAATCCCTATTTTTTACGATCTTTTTACTGCTGTAACGCCATTTCTCGCTGTATTTCAACCAGAAAAATGTTCACTTAAGGAGAATAACAAGCTACATGATGCAAAATTTTTACTTTTCAAAAATTCCAATTCTAAAGGGTCAAAACAAACCTGAGCAACGCCGGGCGATACTGCTAGTATATATATATATAAATTAAGAAATGGAGTTAAGCGCACATTATTCAAATCTTTATACTTCCAACATATGTTTCAAAGAAAACATTGATATTATTCTGGAGGGAATAAAATAATGTAAAACAATGCAATCATCTTGTCAGGGAAAAAAAAAAGAAACAAAACACATCAATAAGCCTTTTTTACCAAATGTGATTAACGCATATATGTAGGAGCTTATTCCCACCCCATACCCTGGTTTGACAACCTTACGAACCATGCCAGAGTTAGGTTGAGTACAATTTCAAACTACCTTCAGGAGTCCAGCTCTGGATTTTTCCTCAGTGTTTTCTCCCCAAACATTTCCCATGATGGGTTTCACCATAAAGCAGTGGGGTTTGGAGTCAGAGTTTTCCTTCTCATAGATGGGTTGCCTTCCAGGGCTAACCGGTCCCATCTACCCAAAGCACTGGTTTTGGGGCACCAGTAACTTGCCCTTGTCACTTCTCCTGTCAGTAGTAACAGTTCCGCCGGGCCCAGGTGATAGGCCACATGAGAAGGCCAGGAGCTGGACTTGGCTGTCAGATACTCTTTGAGACACACGCCATAAGGGCATTTTTTTAGGCCATGAGCGTGAATAAAAAAAACCTAAAAGAACATGGCAAAAGATCATTCCTGCTGGAGAGAGATGCTGAGTACCACCCTGAGGGAAAGAGAAGATCACATACGTCAGACAGCAGAGAACAGACGGAGACAGAGGAAGACCAAACCACCAACAAATGACCAACCGACCAACCACATTTGCAGCACCAAATCCAATCCAAGATGCAGATCCATAGTCTTTCAAGACTAATGGATGCCATTCCATATATATATACCGTAAATCCTCGAGTATAGTCTGCCCTTGAGTATAATACGCAGGGGATTTTTAGGGGTCTGTACTTCTGAAAAACCTAAACCTTGCATGTAATACGCACCACTTCTCTAACTTGAGTCATGCATAATAAATATATATATATATATATATATATATATATATATATATATATATATATAATATATATATATATATATTATATATATATATATATAAATATATATATACTCTTTTACTTGTTTCAGTCATTTGACTGCGGTCATACTGGAGCGCCGCCTTTATTCGAGCAAATCGACCCCGGGGCTTATTCTTTGTAAGCCCAGTACTTATTCTATCGGTCTCTTTTGCCAAACCGCTAAGTGACGGGGACGTAAACACACTAGCATCGGTTGTCAAGCAATGCTAGGGTAACAAACACAGACACACACACACATATATATATATACATATATACGACAAGCTTCTTTCAGTTTCCGTCAACCAAATCCACTCACAAGGCATTGGTCGGCCCGAGGCTATAGCAGAAGACACTTGCCCAAGATGCCACGCAGTGGGACTGAACCCGGAACTCCTGTGCCTATATATATATTATATATATATAAGTTATTTCATATATATATATATATATATATATATATATATAGAGAGAGAGAGAGAGAGAGAGAGATATGTATATATATATGTGAAATAGCTTACTCTTAGAACCATATTGATTTCTTATTAGTTTGAAAATAAATAACAAATATGTTACACTTTATTTTTCTCTTACATCATCTCTTCCAAACCTACATTAGAGTAAACAAGCCAAACCATCTAGCATTGACTTGTATACAAAAGAGATGAAGAATTTATAAATAATAGACATCTACATGTCACATCTTTACTCAATTAATAAAAATTTGCTTCTAAAAATACACACACATTTTTCATTAAATTAGTTTCGATAGATTTAGAAACAAAAGTTTGTATAGTTCTTGTAGAACTACCAATATTAAATCTCAAGGCATTAAGTCATAGAAGTTTTGCTCTCTGGGTTTCGACCATATTAGAAACCAATTCTTTTTCTGTAAGCTTTGAAAATGACACACAAATGTATCGAATTTTAGTTTAGGAAGTAAGTAAAGATTATTCATATGGCTCTATTGATCCAATTTTTTATCTATATTCTTTAAAATAGCTTTTGACAAATGAACTCACTTCCAATATTCATAGTTGCCACTCAAGAGTTAACATCTCTCTCTCTCTCTCTCTCTTTTTCCCCTGTAGATGGACTGATGGTAACTTGTCAAACAGATCACATCTTATACATATCTACTGTTTAATGAGCTAAACTGTATTTCAGCTTTGCTCTCTTTTTTTTTTATTGCAATGAACAGTTATTCAAAGTGACAATCAAAGACATATCATTCAAAAATAATTCAACTGAATATTCTGTTGTAGATGAATTACATATAGACAAGAAAATGGTGCCTGAATCCAGACAAAAATATTACTTATTTATCTAAGAAAGCTTTCAGAAATATAAAAAAAAATGACAAGTTTACTTAATGAGAAGACAGGTAATAAATATCATTTTCTCTTGAAGTTCTTAGCAGATATCTCCTGGTTTTCTGAGAATATTCTAAGGTGTAGGTATGACCATGTGGTTAAGAAACTTACTTTGCAGTCATGTGGCTTCAGGCTTGATCCTGGTAGGTGGCATTTTGGGCAAGTGTTTTTCACTATAGCCTTCGGTTTACTAAAGGGAATAAGGTACACCGAAGCTGTACAGAAACCAGTTATATGCGGGTGTGTGTGTGCATGAAGATAGATAGAGAGAAACATAGGTGTGTGTGTGTATGTTTTATTTATTATTTTGCACATTACTTAATCATCGTTATATTTTTTATCTTATATTTAATTTCTCTATAATATGTAATTTTCTAGATGGTGTAACTTAATTTTTCCTTTTTGAATTGATAAAAGGTGGGGTTTTTTCTAATTTATATATATATATATATTATATTTTGTGAAATTTGATTTAGCATTTCTAAATTGAAGTTTTCCCTGTAAGTTTGGAATAATATTCCCTCATATTATTATTATCATATATATATATATATATATTATATATATATATATACACACACACACACATACACACACACACACATACACACGCACGCACACACACACATACACACACACACACATACACACACACACACATACACACACACACACATACACACACACACACATACACACACAAAAATTGGTCATCTTTTAGTTTCAGCAATCACAAGGCTGTAGTAGAAGACACTAGTCCAAGATGCCATACAGCATGACTGACCATGAGGTCGGGAAGTCAAACTTCTATACCATACAGTCATGCTAAGTATTTCCCAACCACATGGTTCTGGGTTCAGTTCCACTGCATGGCACCTTGGGCAAGAGCCTTCTACTAGCTCCTTGAGCTGAAACCAATAGAAAAAGTACCAGGCTCAAAAAATAATTCATGAGGTCAATTTGTTCGACTAAAAGCCTTTAAGACAGTGCTCCAGCATGACCACAGTCAAATGACTGAAACCAGTAAAAGAATAAGAGAATATGTTTTTGTGTGTGTGTGTGTGTGTGTGTGTGTGTGTGGTGTGTGTGTGTGTGCGCATGCGTGCGTGTGTACTTGTAGGAGAGGGAAACCCAAGAAGAAATGGCAGGAAGTACTGAAGGCTGATCTCAAGATGCTGAGCCTTATAAAGGAATGACAAAGTACAGCGATATCTGGCATTTTGCTGTACTCAAGAAGACCTGCCCACCACAGCAGAATTGATATCCTAAAACCACTTTGGTGATGAACACTACACTCACAGAGTGGTTGGGATTAGGAAGGGCATCCAGCTGTCGAAACACTACCAGATCAGAGCCTGGTGCAACCTCCTGGCTTCCCAGACCCCAGTCGAACTGTCCAACCCATACTAGCATGGAAAACAGATGTTAAACGATGATGATGATGATGATGATGAAGGGTTAAATATATTTATATAGAAAATTTAAAGCAAGAAGTTTGTATCTTAAAACCAAGGAGCAATGTCAGGTGGGTTGGTGTCAAAACGGTAAATGGTTTCATTTCATATGGAATCAACAGATGATTTTATCTGGCAATGAAGCATCAATAGAATTATAATTCAATATTGGCTTACTTTGAGAACACTTCATTAGCATGAGTATAAATTTTGCCAAAGACCATTAATCATGAGTAAATTTCATATAAACTTCATCAAAAAGAAAAAAAAAAAACTTTTGACACCAAATTCTTGTATCTTCTTACTATCGTGTAATTCTAATTTATCTATATATTAATTGGATTTCCTTTTAGTTCATCAGCACAGCCTACACGATGTTGTTTATCTTTTGATCAAACAGGATTAAGTAAACCTATAATCAAAGACATTCCAGCCATAGCCATCCTAGAATGTGTGTCTTTTCCTTAATTAACCCTTTCCTTACCAACCTGGCCAAAACTGGCTCTGGCTCTGTAGTACAAATGTCTTGTTTTCATAAGTTTTGCATCAAAATATACCACCAAACCTTAGTCGCAATTTATATTCCTAATACTAGCTTAATGATAACTAAGTTATTTTACTAAATTCTTTGTTATATTTAAAATAATTGAAAGAAACACAGAGCATCTCAAAATAAATACAGTAATGAAAGGGTTAAGATAGTAAGATGTGATTTAAGGGATGTTGACTGTTATTTCTAACAGATCTAGTGACTACACAGAGATTTCCTAAGCCAAACCCGAACCATTTGTTACCATCTCATTCCTTTTTAAGACAATGCAGTATGATTTAAAAAAGATCTTACTGCTGTTTCTAGCAGATCTAGCAATTATATAGAGGGTCCACTTCTAACCATCTTGTCTTTTTCTGTTTTTTGCTAGTTTTTTTTTTGTTTTTGTTTTTGTTTTAATGACATTAACCCTTTTGATACCAACCCGGCTGAAACTGGCTTTGGCTCTGAGTACAAAATGTCTTGTTTTCATAAGTTTTGAATTAAAATCTTCTATTAAACCTCAGTCACAAATTATGTTCCTATCACTAGCTTATTGATAACTAAGTTATTTTACTAAATTCTTTGTGATATTTAAAGTAATTGAAAGAAACAGAGAGCATCTCAAAATAAATACAGTAATGAAAGGGTTAAGGTATAGTTCAATAAAAATTTGAGTGTTATTTTTACCAGATCAGGTATAAATTCCCCCCTTTTTTAGCTTAGCTGTTCTAGTCATTGTTTCCATTATCCCTGATACGGAAGGGAAAGAATGAGGAAGGTATCCTCAAAACAGAAGACACCTTCTTTCAAATACCTGCAACAAACATAATACCACAATTTACTCAAAGACTTATTGAAGACATAATAATATAGTGAGCTGTATGGTCCAATAGAAACATGTTAAATGTGCTTCACACTTGAATACCTATTTCTTTGCTACCCACAAGGGCCTACACACAGAGAGGACAAAGAAGGACAGACAAACGGATTAAGTCGATTATATCGACCCCAGTGCGTAACTGGTACTTATTTAATCGACCCCGAAAGGATGAAAGGCAAAGTCGACCTCGGCGGAATTTGAACTCAGAACGCAACGGCAAACGACATACGGCTATGCATCTCGCCTGGCCTGCTAACGTTTCTGCCAGCTCGCCACCTTAATTGAATACCTTCTTCTAAAGGTAATCTAAAGGTAATCCAATCATGGCCATCACATCTTTTTAAAGGTATGTAGCTCAACATAATCTAATAAGCAGAACTGAAATTATAATTTATTTATTTCATAATTATTTGACAGGCTTACTGTCTGAAGATAAGAGCACAGTTGTGGACATGTTTCTATCTTCTTGGGGCAACAGGCAGAGATCATCATCATCATCATCATCATCATCATCACCATCATCGTTTAACGTCCTCTTTCCATGCTAGCATGGGTTAGATGACTTGACTGGAACTGGTAAGCCAGAGAGCTGCACTAGGTTCCAGGCTGATTTAGCATGGTTTCTACAGCTGGATGCCCTTCGTAATGCCAACCACACCAAGAGTGTAGTGGATGCCTCTTACGTGTTACCGGCATGGGTGCTCTTACACATAACCAGCACAGAAGCTCAAGAATTAAGCTGTATGGTATTTGATTTACCTGTATTTCTCTCTCTCACATCATCATCGTCTTTTAACGTCCGCTTTTCATGCTAGCATGGGTTGGACGATTTGATTGAGGACTGGCGAACCAGATGGCTGCACCAGACTCCAATCTGATCTGGCAGAGTTTCTACAGCTGGATGTCCTTCCTGATGCCAACCACTCCGAGAGTGTAGTGGGTGCTTTTTACGTGCCACATACACACACACACATATACATGCATACACACAAGCACACACACACACACACACACACACACACACACACACACACATGCTAGGCTTCCACACAGTTTTTGTCTGTGGGTTCAGTCCCACAGAGCAGCACCTTGAATAAATGGCTTCTACTATGGCCCTTTACTGACCAAATTCACTTACAAAACATTGTCAATGAAGGGCTACAGTAGAGGACCCTTGCTGGAAATGTTGCACAGTGGGATTGTACCTGAAACCACGAAGTAGGAAACCATTACTTCTTAACCACACAGCCATGCCGGTTTGTGTGTTTATATGTGTGTGTGTGTACATGGGTGCATGCATGTGTGTGTGTGTATGTGTGCACACGTGTGCACATGCACAAGCATGTGTTTGAGTGAAAGATAAAAGACTTGATAGTCATGACCTGACTATCTGATTTTAGGGTCGCTTGAATCAGGGTCTGATATCAAGCTAAACAATAACAACAACAACAACAGCAATAACAACAACAATAACAGCAGTACAACAACAGCAACAGAACAACAACAACAACAACAACAACAACAACAATAGCAATAGCAACAACAGCCCATGTTTCATACAGGGGATGTAAAATTCTTTCTCCCAGTGTGAGTCTACCCATACATGTTAGGTATGCTTTAATTTTATTTTTCTTTATTGTCAGAACAATAACACACTAATTAACATTCTCTTCTTTAGCTTAATTAACAATCTCTGTAGTATCTTACCACTGCTTCATTATGGGAATGAAAAATGAAACCGCAATGAAAAAAGTCTTTCTTCGTTTTTCTTTTTACATTTGCACAAAAGCATGACATTTGTGGCATGTAAGAGAACCTTCCGTTTCGCGACCGTTGCCAGCACCGCCCCGTTTCGTGTCCGTTGCCAGCCTCGCCTGGCCCTTGTGCCGGTGGCACATAAAAAGCACCATCCGTTCGTGGCCGTTTGCCAGCCTCGCCTGGCCCCCGTGCCAGTGGCACGTAAAAGCACCATCTGTTCGTGGCCGTTTGCCAGCTCTGTCTGGCACCAGTGCGGGTGGCACATAAAAAGCACCATCCGTTCGTGGCCGTTTGCCAGCCTCGCCTGGCCCCCGTGCCAGTGGCACGTAAAAGCACCATCTGTTCGTGGCCGTTTGCCAGCCTCGCCTGGCCCCCGTGCCAGTGGCACATAAAAAGCACCATCCGTTCGTGGCCGTTTGCCAGCTCTGTCTGGCACCTGTGCGGGTGGCACGTAAAAAGCACCCACTACACTCACGGAGTGGTTGGCGTTAGGAAGGGCATCCAGCCGTAGAAACACTGCCAGATTTGACTGGGCCTGATGAAGCCTTCTGGCTTCACAGACCCCAGTAGAACCGTCCAACCCATGCTAGCATGGAAAACGGACGCTAAACGACGATGATGATGATGATGAATATAGTCAACGCTTTGTGAATAAATTTGGTAGACAAAAATCTTGTTTGGAAACCTCGTGTGGCCATAGTTCACATTGAGTACAACATACAAGGGGGTGCTGAAAAGTTCCTGGGTTTGGTGTAAAAGAAAATACACGAGGATCAGTTAATTATGATTTTATTCAACACGAGCAAAACGACCCCCCCCCCGTCCAATGGACGGTGCTGAGTTGTCAAACATTTAAACAAAATAGTTTCGAAACAACTTGTCCAACCATCCCATAGGCCTCCCCTTTGGGAAATACTGATTTAACCTAAATTTGAGACACTGTGCATTTTTCTGGCACACGCCTAGTATTGATCGCAACAGCTGATGTACTTGCATGTACAAATGCACACACCCATGGCTTTATCGATCGCATTCTCACCTGGAATCAATTTTTGTAACTTTTTTTCAAGACTTATACACACCCTGATACCTATTTCTTTACTACCCACAAGGGGCTAAACACAGAGAGGACAAACAAGGACAGACAAATGGATTAAGCCGATT
This sequence comes from Octopus sinensis, assembly GCF_006345805.1. Classification (NCBI taxonomy): domain Eukaryota; kingdom Metazoa; phylum Mollusca; class Cephalopoda; order Octopoda; family Octopodidae; genus Octopus; species Octopus sinensis. Next base: position 17,287,782 of record NC_043006.1, on the reverse strand, counting down.
ACATTGACCCCAGTGTGTAACTGGTACTTATTTAATTGACCCCGAAAGGATGAAAGGCAAAGTTGACCTCGGCGGAATTTGAACTCAGAAAGTAGCGACAGGCGAAATACTGCTAAGCATTTCGCCTGGTGTGCTAACGATTCTGCCAGCTCGCCTTTTTTCGTTTTTGTTTAATTATATAATGTTTGTGCCTTCATTGCTCTCATGGCTAAGAAAGAAACAACGATTTTAATCATCATATCGTTATAGTGGCTGTCAATGTCATCATCATCATCATTATTATCACCACCATCACTGTTATACCACTGCCATCACCGCTGCTTCCACAACCAACACTCGCACCACCACTACCACCCTTGACACCATCACCAGTACCCTCCACACAAAGAACACCATCACCACCTCTCACCATACCCAAACAACCACCACAACTACAACCTACACATCACCACCACCACCACCACCACTACTACCACCACCATCACTGCCACCACCACTACCACCACCACCACCACCCCTGTTTTTATTGTATTATTGATACTAATACTAATGAGGTGAGAAGGGTAGTGTTTATAATTGCTACATTTCAATTCTTCGTCAATTTGTATTAAACAAAATTAAGAAAGCGAAACCAAGTTGTTTTTCTATTTGTTTATCTTTCTTTAACTCTTCCATTCCGCTTAGAAAAATAGTAGAAGTGATTTATTGTACAGAACGCAAAATTAAAATATTAAGAACCATTAAAATGTAATAATAATTCTATAGTGCCATTGATTGCTTCTTGGCTGCAATTACAGAGAAGAAAAGGGAGCATGTAATAAATTTTACTTTTACGTTGTTTTTTTTTTGTTTTTTTTCTTGTTTTAACATTAGCGAGTTTCTACAATTGATTATATACAATCCTTTTCCTGAATATCATCATCATCATCATCACTACCACTGCTATCATCATCACAACGATGACGGTCACCACCACCACCACCACCCCATCATCATAACAATGATGATGACGACGACAACTACGACAACAATGACGATGACGACCATCATCACCACCACCATCATCATCATCATCATCACCACCACCACTATCATCATCATCACCATCACTATCATCATCATCATCATCATCACCACCACCATCATCATCAATGTTTTAATGCCTACTTTTTCATGCTTGCACAGGTCAGCTCTGATAGTATGTTGGCAGGCAGAGTTTTCTTTGGCCAGATGCTCTTCTTCTTGTTGCCAACTCCCACTTGTTTATCGGACAATAAATACCATGGACATATTTTATTAGGAAAACTAGGAATAAACACCACCTTGAAAAAGAAACTGTTTATAAACTAGCAAATGCAAAGGAGATACAAACTCACTCTCACACATGCACACGCACATACGAAAGCTGAATTGAAACATAGAAACAGTTAATGGGAAAAGGAACATAGAAATCCTATCAGCGGCCGTGGAGACCAGACTCAGCATAGTTTTGACACATTCAAATTCCAAAGCACTTACATTCCATGTTACAACTCCAATGGCCATGCCAGTGACATAGAGAATATCAAATAGGCACTGAGATGATAAACAAACAAGGACTAAATATATATATATATATATATATATATATATATAGTTTTGGCCTTCCATACATTGTATATATACAGAGTGAATTTGGTGTGTATATTTAGAGTTGAATTGTTGTTGTAACCATAATGCTCTGGTGATCTGATGGAGTACCTTTCTTTATTTGCATTAATTTGTGAATACACTATTGTATTGTATTAATGCTAAGCATTCATATTAATGCAAATATGTACGTATAGTTTTTTGCATACTGAAATTAATAATGAATAAGGTTGTAAAATAGGTTGTAAAATAGTTATAATCTAAGGGAAGTTACATAGTTTTACACACACACACACACTCAACATGCAACAAGTTTCTTTCAGTTACCATCTATCAAATTCACTCAGAAGATACTTCAGTTCTATATTTAAGAGATGAGGAATTATGTATTTTATTTACATTATTTACATTTGACAGATATTTGTTCCTATCTTGTTTGTCGTTAACACAACGTTTCGGCTGATATACCCTCCAGCCTTCATCAGGTGTTTTGGGGAAATTTCAACCCTGGGTTCTCATTCTTAAGGTATTTTTCGATGTTATTATTATTATTATTATATTATTATTATTATTATTATTCAGGTCATTGCCTGGAATCGAACTCAGAATCTTGGGGTTAGTAACCCACACTCTTAGCTACGCCATAAGCCCATGGTGCAGTGGTTAAGAGCACAGGCTACTAACCTCAAGATTCCGAGTTTGATTCCAGGCAGTGACCTTAATAATAATAATAATAATAATAATAATAATAATAATAATAATAACAACAACAACAACAACAACATCGAAAAATACCTTAGGGATGAGAACCCAGGTTCGAAATTTCCCCAAGACACCTGATGAAGGCTGGAGGGTATATCAGCTGAAATGTTGTGTTAATAACAAACAAGATGAGGACAAATATCCATCAAATGTAAATAATGTACAGAAGATACTTATTTAAAATTACCATGGGATTGGACCTGACACCACACAGTTATGAAATAAATTTCTTAACAACACACCCACACATCCATACACACACACACAACCATCCCTATACCAATGAGTTTAAAGTATTCTTTCACAAACAGCAAATATTGATTAAAATTTTGGTACAAGATCAGTGGTTTTCGGTGCTGGGGGTTAGTCGATTTCAGAATCTCAAGTACATGAATGGAACTTTATTTTATTGATCCAGAAAGAATGAAAGGCAAAGTTGACCTTTGCAGGATTTGAGTTCAGCATGTAAAGAGTTGGAAGGAATATCACTTAGCATTTAGCCCGATACACTGGTTCTGTCAGATCATTGCCTTACCAAAAACAACAGCAATTAATACTGTGTAACTCAGTTAAAACCTACTTTCAGTTTTGAATTTATTTTAATTTTATTATTGAAATAATCTAAGTTGGTAAGCTGGCAGAATCATTAGGATAAGAAAAAGAAGTTCTTTCCCAAATCAAATAGGGCCATTTTCTTGGATTCTCAGGTGTATATACTTACCCCTAGATGAGGCACCAGTCTGTTGCAGGAATCCTCTTTTCCCAGCTGGGTGAGCTGGAGCAACATGAAATGAAATGCTTTGCTCAAAAACACAATGCATCACCCAGTCCAGTAATTGAAACTTCAATCTCATGATCACGAGTCTAAGCCACGTGCCTTCAGAATCATTGGAGCTTTGGCAAAAATGCCAAGCAGCATTTGCTCTGGTTTTTTATATTCTGAATTCAAATATTGCAGAGATCAACTTTGCTTTTTAATTCTGTAAGGGACAATAAAATGAAGTACCCATCACATATTGGGGTGTCAATGGTATCAACAACCCCTTCTAACCATCAAAAATTTCAGACCTCATCAAGTACTGGGTTCTATGGTAACAACTAACCCTTTCTTCACATCAAAATTTCTGACCTTAGAAACAATTATTTAAATGATTATTTGCTGTTGAAATTGAAGTTTGAAAGGATTAAAAAAAATTAATTGCAGTTCAACAAATAAACAGTCCTTCCACACCACCACCTTTATTATTATTATTATCATTATTATTATTGTAGTTGTTGTTGTTGTTATTATCATTGTTGTTGTTATTGCATTTATTATTATTATTATTATTATTATTATTATTATTGCAGTTGTTGTTATTATCATTGTTGATGTTGTTGTTGTTATTATTATTATTATTATTATTATTATTATTATTATTATTGCAGTTGTTGTTGTTATTATTATTATTATTATTGCAGTTGTTGTTGTTATTATTATTATTATTATTGCAGTTGTTGTTATTATCATTGTTGATATTATTATTATTATTATTATTATAATTATTATTATTATTATCTTTATTATTTTTATTATTGTAGTTGTTATTATCATTGTTGTTGTTGCACTTATAATTATTATTATTATTATTATTATTATTTATTTTTATTTATTTATTTATTTTTTTTTTTTTTTTACAAATATAAATTGCTCTGAGCAATTCTGCCGAAAGAAACAGGAATTCTGGTGACAAAAGTAATCAGAGACATAATAATTGATCTTCCAGTGTGCACAAAAATCAAACTTCAGCAAGAGTTTTAAGATTATTTTTTTATGATAACGAAATTCCTTTTTCTTGTAATTTCTCTCTCTCTCTCTCTCTCTCTCTTTCTCTCTTTCTTTTGTTCTTCCCATCCCACCCCCCTCCCACACCCCAAATATTTCTACAATTTCTTTAATTATTATCTCTCACTATCTTAAGGCTATTGATGATGCTCTTCCACCACCCTGCACTACACAACATAACACAGCACAGCAAATGCGCAGATACGTTCAGACAAAACCAGAAAAAGCGGTGTCAGTGCCTCATTCCACAACAAATAATTTCGAAGTGGCAATTCAAAGATATCAATACTTCAGTTATCCTCCTGAAAATCGATTTTTTTTTTTTGCTCCCCCCTATCCCCCCCCCCCAACAAATCAATAAATTGATATATTGATTTTTTTTTTGATGAGACACTCATGAATTTTTAGTAACAGAGGAAATTGTAATTAATTGAATTTATAGGGACCTATTTGATTGACCCCCCTACAAAAATAAAACGATGCTGATGCTAGATCAAGCTGAACCTGTTTTTCCCCTCCAAAGATTTAGTGCCAAAAAAAAAAAAAAGGGCTGAGTGGCTGAAATTCTAATAAGCTCTGTATGTGTAAATATATACATATACATATATAAATATATACACATACATATATAAATATATACATACATACAAATATATACATACATACATATATACATACATATATATATATATATATACATACATATATACATACATATATATATACATACATACATATATACATACATATATATATACATACATAATATATACATACATATATATATATACATACATATATACATACATATATATATATATATATATATATATATATACATACATACCACTGACAGACAGATATTTCTTTTTCTTTTTTTTTTTTTTTGCAAGGCAATTCTTATGCTTCAGAATGGCTAGAAAACTGCTATTAATTAAATCTAGCCAAAATGAAACTAATATTTCAAATAAATAATAAAACAATGATGATGATTGTTTTATAATAGTGACAATGATTTCCTCCTTGAGTGGATGGAGGGTGTTTCTTTTATGTGTGTTTGTATACATACATACACACACATACTTATATATATATATGTGTGTGTGTGTGCATGTGTGTATATATATATATATATATATTATATATACATATATATATAAATGCATACAAATGTATGTATGTGTGTTTGTGTGTATAAATATAAATATACATATATATAAATGTATTTGGGTATGAATGTGTATGTGTGTGCTAACTACACTTGAATTCGTTTATACCAGATACTGTAAAGTAACGAGTCTAATTATTTAACATTACATTCTACAGATTTCCAACAATAATTTCAAATAGCTTTCAGAAGATACACTAAACAGGAAATCTAACAGCCATTTAGAGGATTTTTCTGAAAATTTATGAATGACTAATGTAGCTTAGCATTGAATAAGATGTCACGAACATTTCAGAATTGCATTTTTTAATAGTTTAGCTTCCTATGACCAATTTACCTGAAACCATCCTTGGTTCTATGATACAAATTTCTTGTCTTAAAATTATCTACATTAAATGATAAATTTCTGAGTGAGGTATAAACAGTAGCTGCATGACATCGTGAAGTATATTTGTCACTTAAATGTGGCTAACCCCTAAGTAGCATCCACCCTTATGGGTTAGCCATATTTAAGTGGCAAATATACTTCACGATCTACATTAAAACCTACCATCAAAATTTCGTGCTAATTTATGTTCTAAATGTCAGCTTAATAACGACAAAGTTGATTAGCTAAATTCTTCATTATTTTCAAAATTAATTGAAACAAAGCTTTGTTTTAAAAGAGAAAGTAATAAGTGCACGTAGATGTTTTGAAGTCCTTGTAGAGCGAGGATACAGGGATGTGAATGAGACTGATGTTGTGGTTTTAGTTATTGTAGTTTTAATGCTTGGACATAAAATACAGTGAGGACGGCAACTGATTTCAAAGAACACACAAATCTGTAACCACATCTTAACTCTTTGGCATTTAAACCGGCCATATCCGGCCAAAAGTACTCTGCTTGTTTTATGTTCAAACTGGCCATATCTGATCTCTCACACCAACCCTACAATATCATCTTAAAAATTAACAGCTACCTCATCAAAATCTCATAGCTACAAGATAACGCATGATTAGTTCAAAACAATGTGGATAAAAAAGCATTAATTTTAGCAGAATAATGTGAACATTAAAGGGTTAAACTAGCCAGATTTGGCCTCTCACATCTATCCTACGATGTCATTCTAAAAATGAATAATCATGGTATCAAAATCTCAAAGCTGTGCTATATATAATGCATGATTAATTCAAAACAATGTGAATAAATAAGCATTACATTTGATGAAGTAATCTGAATACCAAAGGATCAAAGAAGAAAGGTTTTTCACAAAAGCAAGATCAAACAAAACTGGGAAGTGAGAAAGTGTAATATCATGATGTTTGTGGGAAGAAGTGAATGCATGGGGGTTTCAATGGGGAAAGTGTTATAACAAAAACATTTAACTGGAACAAATACTGCAAAGTATTTTACCTGAAAACTCAAGAAATTTTATAATAATAATATTTTCTGCTATAGGCACAAAGCCTGAAATCTTAGCGAAGGGGGCTAGTGAACTGAACCCCAGTGCTAAGATGGTTTTTGTTTCATTGGTCCCAAAAGGATGAAAAGCAAAGTTGACCTTGGGAACATTTGAACTCACAATGTTAAGACAGACAAAATGCCACTAAACATGTTGTCTGGCATGCTGACAATTCTGTTTAATCCTTTCTACTATAGGCACAAGGCTTGAAGTTTGAGGGGAGGGGGTCTAGGTAACTATATCAACCTCAGCACTTGTCTGGGACTTATTTTATCAAGCCCAAAAGGATGAAAGGCAAAGTTAACCTCAGCAGAATTTGAACTCAGAACAGAAAGATACACAAAATGCTGCCATGCAATTTTTTGGGTTTGCTAATGATTCTACCAGCTTGTCACCTTAATAATAATAATAATAATCCTTTCTACTTAGGCACAAGGCCTGAAATTTTAGGGGAGAGGGATCATTGATTACATCAAACCTATGGTGTAACTGCTACTTATTTCATTGACACTGAAAGGATGAAAGGCAAAATTAACCTCAGCGGAATTTGAACTCAAAATAAGGAAGATAATCAGAAGAGTTTTGAGCACTTGGTGGTTTACTGAAAATATGCAGGTATCAAAGGTTACAGGTAGTAACCCACTACCTAATTAAATTCTACAAGGAATAAGATGAATCCTGACTCAAGTAGAATAATAATAATAATAATAATAATAATAGTAATAATAATAATAATAAGAAGAAGAAGAAGAAGAAGAAGAAGAAGAAGAAGAAGAAGAAGAAGAAGAAGAAGAAGAAGAAGAAGAAGAAGACGGAGGAGGAGGAGGAGGAGGAAGAGAAGAAGAAGAAGAATGAAAATGACCACATCTCTGGAACTTCACCGTTCCAACTGACAGAAAGATAGATGCGAATAAGCCAGCCATTATATTGAAGGGCTTTAGACAAAAATTATGCCTCCTCATCGATATGACATAGATGTATCTATCAAGACCTACCAAAAACTGAGCGAGTATAAAGATCTTGAAATAGAAATTAGCAAAACGTGGAACCTCAAGACTGTTATCATAGGTGCCCTAGGAATAATAGCAAAAGGGGCTGATTGATACCTAGCTCAAATAAAAGGAAATCCAAAAATGGCAGAAATTCAAAAAATAATGTTCATGGGAACTGCCCATATTCTACATAAAATACTGTTTATGTAATCTAAAATCTTAAAACAAACTTGTTATTTTCATATGTTTTCTTAAACATTCTCTTGAACAATACTTTGTGCAAAACCAAATATATGGCACCTTAGTCATAACACCAGCTCGAACTTTTAACTTGTCTCTGGGTGAGACTTGAAGTCAACTTGTACAAATACAAAGCAAAAGTCAAACATATGATAATAATAATAATAATAATCCTTTCTACTATAGGCACAAGGCCTGAAATTTGGGGGAGGGGTAAGTTGATTACATCAACCCCAGTACTCAAATGGTGTTTGATTTATCGATCCTAAAAGGATGAAAGGGAAAGTCGACCTAGGTGAAATTTGAACTCAGAACATAGCAGCAAACAAAATACCACTTAGCATTTCATCCGGCATGCGAACAATTCTGCCAGCTTGCCACCTTAATAATAATGATGATGATGATGATGGTGGTGGTGGTGGTGGTGATAAACAAGCCTAGTAGTAAGCTACAGCTTTACTGTGATGAACTAGAACGTACAAGAGCAACAAAACAAAAAATTACTAGACACAAAACCAATAAAATTGTTAACAAAATTTATATTATATGACCCAAATGTTGACACACACTGTATGTGTTTATATGACCTCAGGGGGAAAGTCTGGCACAACTTGAGATGATACATAAAAAAAAACTAATTCAATTGGAATATGCATTTGCTTCATTAAAAAGAAAAAAATATTCTATGCTGAGAAGTTGCAAAATAAACCAAAACAAATGGTTGTGCTCAACAAAATACAAAGAAACACAGAAATGTTTTATAGAAATTAACTATTCTGGTCACATATTCCTCAAAATATCGCATGAGAAATACTTAGCACTAAACACGCTGCAGAAGAGATATATACAAATAATAATCATCATCATCATCATCATCATTTAGCGTCCGTTTTCCATGCTAGCATAGGTTGGACAGTTTAACTGGGGTCTGTGAAGCCGGAAGACTTCATCAGGTCCAGTCAGATCTGGCAGTGTTTCTACGGCTGGATGCCCTTCCTAACGCCAACCACTCTGTGAGTGTAGTGGGTGCTTTTTACGTGCCACCTGCACAGGTGCCAGACAGAGCTGGCAAACGGCCACGAACGGATGGTGCTTTTTAATAATAATAATAATAATAATAATAATGATAATAATGACGACGACAACAATAATTGGTAGAGAAGAAACAAGGGAATAAATTTTAAGACAAGGAAAAGTGAGTCTTATTAACAACAGTTATTAACAAATGACTTAATTATATCTGCCTTGGAATGATGACAAGGCAGAGATTTAACTCAAAATGTAAAGAGACACAATTAAATTACATGACTTCGTGAAGGAAAATTCAACAATAAGGCTTTGTAGATTGGCTGCAAATTCGCTGATGAATGACAGGATCAATACAGGACAGAAAGATATCTTCAGCCACAGAGGATGCAAGGGAGATATACTGTTCTGGGTTTAGTGTTACAGCATCACAGCTCTTCCTCCATCTCGGTTTTGTCCTCAAGATATAGACAATGTGTGCATTCTGGAAGAAAATGGCGCGCGAGTATGTGTGTTTGTGTGTGAGCGCGCGCGTATGAACTCTGGTAAATACACGCGTGTAAGCAAAAAACAGAAGTATTTAAATAACAGGTACAGTTCTATATTTAAACTCGAATAAAGAAAATATATAAAAATTAGTCCTGGTTAATGAAGAACATTTTTCATCTTTGTTTTTTGTTGTTTTTTTATACTTTTTTGTTTTTCTTTTGTCTTTCTAAGCGGAGGGGAAAAGGCTGTAAATGTTTCCGTCATCATACACCCATGTCAATCATTACTAGAAAAGAATACAAAATCAGAAAAATATTGGAGGGGAAGCTACTCTAAATGGATTAATAATATAAGCTTTAGAATTATCTCCCCTACATCTATATATTTATGGTTTCCCCTTTCGGACTGTGATTTTGCGTATCGTATAATAAATTAAATTAAATAAGTAAATAAATAAATAAAACTTGCGAGTTTTATGAAAATTCATAATTTTCCAAATATGAAAATAAACGTTGATGAGCAAGAAAGAAATTTAGAAAATTGAACAAAATGAAAAAAAAAAGCATCTTTGGATATTTTCTGCCGACATAAAAATGATATGATCGATGTTTTCCATAGGTTTATTTGATAATTTATCTAATCCAAAACACTGCCATCATTAAGTGAGGTTTGTTGCCATTAACGTGTTTGGATTATCCAATAAAGGCAGAAACAATAGTCTGTGCGTAAAGCCTAGATTTAGAGATGAGGGATAGATCAAAGGGGAGTCAGTCTCAATCATCATTTTCCTGAAGTCTACTTTCCCATGCGTGGAGGCGCAATGGCCCAGTGGTTAGGGCAGCGGACTCGCGGTCATAGGTTCGCGGTTTCGATTCCCAGACCGGGCGTAGTGAGTGCTTATTGAGCGAAAACACCTAAGAGCTCCACGAGGCTCCGGCAGGGGATGGTGGTGATCCCTGCTGTACTCTTTCACCACAACTTTCTCTCACTCTTACTTCCTGTTTCTGTTGTACCTGTATTTCAAGGGGCCGGCCTTGTCACTCTCTGTGTCACGCTGAATATCCCCGAGAACTACGTTAAGGGTACACGTGTCTGTGGAGTGCTCAGCTACTTACACGTTAATTTCACGAGCAGGCTGTTCCGTTGATTCGGATCAACTAGAACCCTCATCGTCGTAACCGACGGAGTGCTTCCACTTTCCCATGCTCACATGGAATACTTTGAAGTGAACTTTCTAGATGTCCTTTCTGTTGCCAACCCTTCCTTTATAGTTTCGAAGAAGGATATGATCCTATTATTTTCTAATGGCCAAGCATGATTTTTCGTAGAAGACTGGATACGAACTACGTGACGTATATGATGGTGGCACTTGTTTACAATCATAAGGTTATGTCAAGACAAGGACACGCAGACGCACGCACACACATGTACGTGTATACGTACAAACATACATACATACATACATACACACACACAAATATATACATACATACACACGTAGACGCAAGAGTGGCTGTGTAGTAAGTAGCTTGCTTACGAATCACATGGTTCCGGGTTCAGTTCCACTGCGTGGCACCTTGGATAAGTGTCCTACTATAGCCTCAGGCCGACCAAAGTGGATTTGATAGACGGAAACTGAAAGAAGCATGTCGTGTATATGTGTGTATGTATATATATATATTATATATATATATATATATATATATATATATATATATATATTATATATATATATGTATGTATGTATGTGTGTGTATATGTTTGTGTGTCTGTGTATGTCCCCCCAACATCGCTTGACAACCGATGCTAGTGTGTTTACGTACCCGTAACTTAGCCGTTCGGCAAGAGAGACCAATAGAAAAAGTACTAGGCTTACAAAGAGTAAGTCCTTTGGTCGATTTGTTTGACTAAAGGTAGTGCTCCAGCATGGCCACAGTCACACGACTGGAACAAGTAAAAGTGTAATACATACACACGCACAAATATATACATACAGACAGACATATATACATACACATACATACTTACAAATATCTCTTTGGGAAAACAAAGAAAAAGAGGATATCTATGAACAACTGCTTCGAAACCTCCAGTTTCTATATCCAGACTATGAATTCATATTCATACCATTAATAATTGGAGCACTAGGTTTTGTTAATAAATGCTTAAAGGAGAATCTGGATAAACTGGGATTTTCAGAAAGAGAAATTGACCAGCTGATTCGTACATTACAAGTCCAGTCTGTGAGTGGAACAGTGAAAATATGCAAGACTTTTCTCAAGTTCCAAATGTGAATTTGTCTGTGTTAATTACATCCCAAAGGTGGAGCCGTATATATTTGTTGGAAACCGGCTACCTCTTTAGTGGGAGATTTATAATAATTAAAAAATATATCCACATGTGTGTACATACATACATACATACATACAAACAAACATACATATATACGTATATAAAGACATACATACAAGCATGCATACATACGTACGTACGTGCATGGACACACACAGACACACACCACACACACACGTATGTATGCAAATATATAGAGCATCTTTTGTTACTAAGTGTTCCTTTTCTCTTATGTTTCCTTTATGCTCTGTTTATAATGATAACCATTTTTTAAATTGTTTTTCTTGTTTCAATCATTGTACTGTGACTGTACTGAAGCACCACCTTGAAGGAGTTGCCAAGCAAATTGGTCTCAGTACATATTTTAATTTGATACTAATTCCATCAGTTTCTTTGGTTGAACCTCTAAGTTATGGACACATAAATAAATCAATACCAGCTGTCAAGCATTAGGGGAACAAATACAAACACAAAGGCACACACGTACACACACACACACGTACATGTTAGCATGGATTGGATGTTTTTACCGGATCCAGTGGCCAGAAGACCATATCTTACTCTCTAGTGTCAGTTCTGACATGGTTTCTTCATTTGGATGCCCTTCCTATCGCCAACTACCTTACAAAGTGTACTTGGTGCTCTGCTCGTGGCATGAGCACTATTAAGGTCCCCTTGCAACTTGCAAGACTGAAGAGCCCTTCTTGACAGAGGTGGGAGGGGGAATAGGGGATAGGATGATGCTTTAACCTCTTAGCACTTAGATTACTCCATCAAATGTAATTCTTAATTATTCGCATTGCTTTGAATTAATCCTGCATTATCTCATAGCTTTGAGATTTCGATGAAGTGATTGTTTAGATTTAAGAAGGACATTGTAGGGTATGTGTGAAATGTTGGAGCCTGTCCATTTGAATTTAAAACAGGTAGAATATTTCGGGTGTTGACAAGATAAACTATGATGGGGGCAGCAGGAGCAGGTTTACTGTTTGTGGAAAAGATTCATGACAACTGATGATAAAACCTCTTAGTTTCAGCAAAATATTGCTTCACAAAGATTGCTTTAACATTTTAGCATTCAAATCATTCTGTCAAAAGTTGGCTGTGTGGTAAGAAGCTTGCTTCCCAACCACACGGTTCTGGGTTCAGTCCCACTACATGGCAACATGCCAAGTGTCTTCTACTATAGCCACAAGCCAATCAAAGCCTTGTGAGTGGATTTGGTAGATGGAAACTGAAAGAAGCCCATCATATATACATATATATATGTAATAGTTTGTATACCTGTTTGTAACCCCCACCACCGATGTTGGTGTGTTTATGTTCCTGTAACTTAGCAGTTCAGCAAAAGAGACCAATAGAATAATTACTAAGCTTACAAAGAATAAGTCCTGGGATTGACTTTTTCAACTAAAGGAGGTGCTCCAGCATAGCCACAGTCAAATGACTGAAACAAGTAAAAGAATAAAAGAATTATTTATTCATTGTTTTGAATTTATTATGCATTATCTTGTAGCTTCAAGATTTCGATCATTATTTTCCTTTTTTTGACTTTTCATCAAGCTGTGGCCATGCTGGGGTACTGCATGGAAGGGTGCTAGTTGAACAAATTGAACCCAGTACTTTTTTTTTAAGCCTGGTATTTATTTTATTTGCCTTTTTTGCTGAACCTTTAAGTTACAAACACACCAACACTGGTTATCAGGTGGTGGTCGGGGAAGGGGGAACAGACAGCCAGACACACACACACAAACAAACATACAACAGGCTTCTTTCAGTTTCCATCTACCAAGTCCACTCACAAGGCTTTGGTTGGCCCAAGGCTATAGAAGAAAACACTTGTCCAAGGTGCCACACAGTGGGATTGAACCCAGAAGCATGTGGTTGAGAAGCAAGCTTTTTACCACACAGCGACACCTACATCTGTGATTGTTTATTTTTAGAATAACTGTGTAGAGAATGTGTGAGAGGTTATATTTTACAGGATTGGACACAGAAGAGGTAAAATATTTGGCCAGTTTAATTGCTAAAGAGTTAAGTTTGGATGTTTTACTAAAGAAAAAAAGAAAAAATGTGAAATATGAGAAATCATTATTTTTCTTTTACCTTCTATTTAAGACATACATATCGAATTTTCGAATATACAATAAACAGGTAAATGCTACAAATTTTTGTGGTTTAAAGATTAGAGTAGAGCGTGGTAGGCAGAGAGGTCTACTGAACAGGTTGAATATTTGCTTAGGTAAATAATAGAGGAACAAAAAAAAAAAGAAGAAAGAAACAGGATATGAGGAAAATAATGTAGGAAAAATGCTGATTAATAGGTTAAAATATAAAAGAGAAAATGTGAAATATGTTTTAAATACGGCATTTACGAAAATCACTGTTTTGTAATATACAATACGAATGAATGGATATGAAAGGAAATAACATTGAACATTGTGTTATAATCATTAAAATGTTGGATTATTACAACGCCCACTTTGGTATACAGTAGACTTAGTAAAACTAGTGAAGACATAACTATCTCTGACCGCTTACTACATACTTCAGTACATCATGTACTTTCTCTTTACTTATAGTGATTAGGTTACCCCTTTTGTCATGTAGGAGGGCCATACCATTATTACTAATTCCCTACAACACATCCCCTTTTGAGTTTTTCATAAGAAGTGTCATTTTATTTAGCAATAATTTTTTTTTTTATTATTCACCCCCACCTCCCTTTTTTGAGGTTGTTTTATCATACTCTCTTTACTCTTTTTACTTGTTTCAGTCAGTTGACTGCGGACATGCTGGAGCACCGCCTTTAGTCGAGCAAATCGACCCCGGGACTTATTCTTTGTAAGCCCAGTACTTATTCTATCGGTCTCTTTTGCCGAACCGCTAAGTGACGGGGACGTAAACACGCCAGCATTGGTTGTCAAGCAATGCTAGGGGGACAAACACAGACACACAAACACACACACACACATATATATATATATATACATATATACGACAGGCTTCTTTCAGTTTCCGTCTACCAAATCCACTCACAAGGCTTTGGTTGGCCTGAGGCTATAGTAGAAGACACTTGCCCAAGATGCCACGCAGTGGGACTGAACCCGGAACCATGTGGTTGGTTAGCAAGCTACTTACCACACAGCCACTCCTGCGCCTATGTACTTCTCTTTACTTATAGTGATTAGGTTACCCCTTTTGTCATGTAGGAGGGCCATACCATTATTACTAATTCCCTACAACACCTCCTCTTTTGAGTTTTTCATAGGAAGTGTCATTTTATTTAGCAATAATTTTTTTTTATTCACCCCCCCCCACTTCCCTTTTTTGAGGTTGTTTTTTTTCATACAATTTAATATTTTTTTTCAAATGGCATCTATTTTCAGGAACTCTGTATGTTTACTTTTCCTTTCACTTGTACACCTGGGTTCAATCACTTGCAGTGATGTTGGTATCATTGGTTCCTCCAACTTCTCTGGTTTGCTTTCCATAAATCTCTTTTTCAGTTGGTTCCTGTATCTCTTTTGTGTGCCATTTCTACTTTCTACCCAATACATCATTTTACCAATGCATTTGGTAATTACACCGTCATCCCAACTTTGCTTTCCATTCTTGTATGCCCTCATATACACCTTTTCATCAACTTAAAAGAATCTTCTTATGTCTTCCCTGGCACTTTTTCTTCTCTTGCCAGGTAGCTATTCATCAAAAACTGATTTTACTTTCCTCACAAACAGCAGCTCCACAGGTGTGCTACCTGCTGGTGTATTCAGATTTGGTGTTACATGGTACACTCTTAAAAATAGTTGTAGAGCTACCTCCTTATTTAATTTTCTAAGGGTTCTTTTGAAGGTATCAACAAAGCATTCTGCCTGTCCATTAGATCTGGGATGGTATGGTGCCATAGTTATATGTTCTACCACAAACATTTCACAATTTTGTTTTAATCTGCTAGACACAAATTGTGTTCCATTGTCAGACACTACCTTGTCTGGGATGCCAAATCTTGCAAACAATTCATGCAAAAAAACTTTATCACAATCGAGGAGGTTGGTTTTTTACACTTCGAGAAAGTGGTCATTTCGAGAAACTATCAACTACCACTAAGTAGTAAGAACCATGTAAAGGATCAGCAACATCAGTGGAGGTGCAATGGCCTAATGGTTAGGGCAGCGGACTCGCAGTCGAAGGATCGCAGTTTCGATTCCCAGACCAGGTGTTGTGTGTGTTTATTAAGTGTAAACACCTAAAACTCCACGAGGCTCCGGCAGGGGGTGGTGGCGACCCCTGTTGTACTCTTTCACTCCAACTTTCTCTCACTTCCTGTTTCTTGTCCCTGACTTCCTACGCAACTGTTGAGCCTGGATGCACATTCATCCATCCATCGATGCTCTCGGTGTTGGGGGTTGACCTGTTTTCTCTTCTGCGGGTCTTACGAATAGCAAAGGACCACGTTTCGGACTTCTCCCACTACAGAGGCGCGATCTTGCGAGCTCTGGGATGAAGACTGCTTCGCTCAACAAACAAACAAACAAATCAGCAACATCAAGGTGTAGCCTTGACCACAGAACATCTACTTTTGAACAATGTTTACTTTTTTCATCGGCAATTTTTTCATTTCATTTTAGCTTACATACCGCTCTTCCACTCTGTTTTACAGCAATTTTATGTTCTAGTCCCTCAGCCGCATTTGAACCTTCGACTGAACCAATATTTCCACACAAAACACTTATGGGCATATCCCACAATTTGAATAGTTCCATCCACTCTGTACCAAACAGATTAATTGAACTTTTTAACACACGTATCTTCACCTTTTTTGTTTGACCTTGAAATGTTACAACCATATGAATTCACTGAAAAATATTATCGTTTTCCTGTAACACCATGTGCTACCTTTTTAGATTTAATTAATTTTGGCTTACCAACATATTTCCAAGTATATTTTTGTCTATAATGGTGATATTAATACCAGTGTCTAACTGCATTTTAATACTTGTATTTTTAATTTTCACCTTCATGAATTTCCTCATCATTATATTACCAATTTCTTCCGATGACATACTATTTATTCTTTTTCCTTTGTTCTGATGTTTTGTCATCTTCATTCAATTTTTATATGTCCTATATTTCCACAATGAAAACACTCTGCTTTCTTAAATGGACAATTTTTCTTCAGGTGTATAGATCCACATTCAAAACGAGTTTATTTCCTGATTTTTGTAGCATTTTTTTAGAAAAGTGCCTGGAGGTGGAAGCATTACTCTGGGTCAACAGGGTGGCTGCTGGCAATGGGACCCTGCACCATGCCACACAAACAGGAGAACCCAGTCATGGCTGTCAGACAATTTCTGCAACTACATCACCCCTAACATCTGGCCACCTAACTCCCCAGACTGCAACCCCCTAGATTATTATGTGTGGGTTGCAGTTAAGTAAGAGACCAACAAAACTCCTTGCAACACCAAAAATGAACTGAAAGCGAGGATTATGGCAGCATTTAAACAAGGAAACAGTCCAGAAGAGTTGCAGGAGATTCTGAAGTTGTCTGGAGGCCATGGTTGAAGCCAATGGGGATTTTATTGAATAAATTTACTCATTAGTATTTCAAGATATTTTTTATGTAATTTTGGTAAATATATCTGTTAAAATGAGATGTCAGTGTTATTTTCATTTTTGCATAATTTAGACGATAGTTTATTTACGTCCTGTGGATATATACATATATATATATGTGTATATATATATATATATATATATATATATAGGGAGAATTCACAAAACGAACAAAAGATGAAGACAGGTGGTGTATATATATATATATCAGTTGAATAAAGTTAGAACATGGTCTTAAAAACACAATTGAGAAACTTTATCTTTATTCTGACTATTTCGCACTTATTTTACTTGGAAATAACCTTTACATTCAATCTCCTCTGTATCGTGTCTTGATTTAACTATCCTTTCACATTATTCTAACACTTGCTGTAGGGTTACATCCTGGTTTTGTTCCAGCTTTGCAAGAATTCTAGTTCTAACTTTTGCATATTTTTCAGCAGTTAGTCTCTATGTAAAAATCAGGCATCTGAACATAGGTCGATTTAATTCGTCCATCTTAAACGTCTCACATTCCCTGTTAACTTTATCAGCATAAGTGATGTAGTCCTCATTGTTGCTTTTCACTCTGTTCAAACATTTCCATCATGCGCTGAACAATGAACTTTTTTCACTGGAAATTTTACACAATATCTCTATTGTGTCATTAAAGTTTATGTCCAAAGGTTTTCCTGAGAGTACATAATTACTGTATGGTTCATGTCCTGTTGCTGCCAGTTTTCTCAAGATAAAGCGAGTTTCCATCTCATCATCCCAATCTTTACATTCTTTCTTGAAGATTTGCTCATATCTTCCGTATCATGCTTCGAAAGCAATTCCTTGAACTCTGTAATGGAGTTCATTTTATTGTCTGCCGAGAACACTTTTTCTGACTTTCCTGATGATTTCAGTAATTGCAGCATTTGTTGTTGTAATATTATTTGTTGTTATTGTTGTTGCCTCTGTTGTTCCTCTTACAGTTGTATCTGCTGCTGTTGTTCTTTCATTTGTTGTTGGTGGTGTTGTTGTTACTTCAGTTGTTCTTCTTGCAGTTGTAGTTGCTGCTGCTGTTTTTGCAGCTCGAGCAAACCGGCTGACAAATTTTCCAAAATTTTACGATATATTTTGTAAAATTCACACAACAAAATTTTGTGAGTTTATTAACTCCTCTTCATGTTTCTATTCACTCCACATAAACTGGTTTATTCTTATCACCACTGTTATATCCTTATAATGTTGGATTATTATAACACCCACTTTGGTATACAGTATACTTAGTAAAACCAGTAAAGACATGGCTATCTCTGACCACCTACTATGCATTCTGGTACTTCATGTACTTCTCTTTACTTAGGTCATTCTGCTTTACTTAGGTTATTCCTTTACTAGGTTATTCCTTTCATCACATGGGTGGAGTGTACCATTATTACTAATTCCCTACAACACATTGACACAAAGGGAAATAATACAGTCAGGTGTAAACAGCACAAGGTATTTGTGTTTGAATGCTCCAGTTTCCACCCTATGCAGATCCAAACACAAGCATACATTCACACACACAATCGTCGTCATTGTCATCGTCATTGCCACCAACGTTGCCGTCATCATCATCATCATCACATTAGCTCCCAATTTTCCATGATTGCATGGAGCAGAGTTTTCAAAGGAGAGATGCTCTTCCCAAAGTCAACTTCCACATTGTTTCCAAGAAAAGCAATGTAACACATCAGTCTATTGAATAACAAACAGCCCGGACATGCTTTTGCAAAGAACTGCATATGAACAAAACCATTTGAGTGAACAGTGAGGTGTTTTTTTACGTCATTTTTTGTCTTTTTACAATCAGGGCACAACATGTCAAAACATGTCGTGGAACTGAGACAGGTTTTAGCAGTGAACTGTCATTGTCCGCATGAATGAAGTCTTGTTTACAATCAGTGCACATCCACGTGAAAACAAGGAAAAATAAGAATTCACTCATGCACGCACATACATATACATGCAAACATATATATTGTGTATGTATGTATATATATTTGTGTGTGTGTGTATGTATATATATATATTTATATATACACATAGACAAATACACACATACACATATGTATACACATATAAAAGCATATATATACACAGATCTATATACATACATGTACATACATGATACATATATATGTATATTGGCCTGCTCGCTTAGCCAGCGCGGTAGTGTCCTTTGAAGGCTAAAACAATATGAAGCACATTGTGACTAGCGATGTGTAGCAACATCTGATAGTCTGGTTGATCAGGTGATATATGTATATACATATATACATGCATATAAATATATAAACACATAATCATATATACGTACATAGATCTATATACATACATCATCATTGTTTAACTTCCGTTTTCCGCGCTAGCACGGGTTGGACATATATATATATGTATATATATATATATATATATATACATATCTATACACATATACATAAATATACATTATACACACGCACACACAGAAGGCTGCATCAGTCCCCGGTCAAACCGGCCAGCCCATGCCAGCATGGAAAATGGATGTTAAACGATGATGATGATGATGATATACATAGGTATGTGTGTGTATATGTGTATATATACATGTATACATGTATACATGTGTGTGTTCACTCATACATATGAGTGTGTATGCATGGGTGGGTGTGTTTGTGTGTACCCTTGTCTTAACATGATGTGAGGATTGTAAACAAGTATCATTATCATATAGGCAATGCTGTTTCTTTCCAGTCTTCTGTGGAAATTTATATCTGACCATCGCAAAATATTACCTTCTTTGGAAACAAATGAGGTATGGCAACAGGCAGGGCATCTGGGGTAAGTGGCCATAGAAAATTTTCATCAGTAAGTTCCCTCCGACCCATGGCAGAATTAATATTTAATAATGTGGATGATATAGGATGAACGTCCTGCACTTTCCATGTATCAATTCCCTCACAAGTTTTGGTTTGGCTGATACCATTGTAGATGGCACTTAACCAAGTTGCTGAACAGTGGAACCGAGCCAGAAATCAGGTGGTCATGAACAAAACTTCTTGACTACAGAGCCACATTTACCCCCCTATACACACACACACACACACATATATATATATGTGTGTGTGTGTGTGTGTGTCTGTATACTTTACTAGATTACTCAAGACATTCTAAGGCTTTTGTAATACTGTTGTATTACGATAGCATAGCCTTACATATCTTTTTCATAATGACTTGAAGACAATGTTCTACTGTAATGGCTATATATACATGCATGTATATCATCATCATCATCGTCGTCGTCGTCATCATTTAACGTCCGTTTTCCATGCTAGCATGGGTTGGACGGTTTGACTGAGGACTGGCAAGCTAGAAGGCTGCACCAGGCTCCAATCTGATCTGGCAAGGTTTCTACAGCTGGATGTGTGAGTGTGTGTGTGTGTATTAACACATACACACATAGATAGATATATGTGTGCGTGTGTGTGTGTGTGTGTGTGTATGTGTGTGTGTGTGTGTGTGTGTGTGTGTGTGTGTGTGTGTGTGTGTATGTGTGTGTGTGTGTGTACAACAAACTAGCTCATCTGAAATGCACAGGATTAGTAAAACCTGAAAAAAATTTATTAAGTACAAATATCTTCTTTACTTCATAATTTACATTTACTACAATGTGTCGTCAAGTTCTTGATGACACTTTCATCAACATCTAGTAGACAAAAGAAGAGATAACCAGAATTACCAAACCTTCCTTTATTAAAACATATAACTGTAGTTCCTGTAACATGAGTTTTACCAAGAAAATAAAAGACAGAAATTTCACAAAGCACAAAGTCATTTTTAAATAAAATTTTGTATTGTATCTTCAAATAGTATATACCTACATATCTACATATAATAAAACAAAGTCATTTGTTTATAAAATATAGAAATACATATATCATCATCATCATCATGCTGGTGGCACGTAAAAAGCACCCACTACACTCTCGGAGAGGTTGGCATTAGGAAGGGCATCCAGCTGTAGAAACTCTGCCAGATCAGACTGGAGCCTGGTGCAGCCAACTGGTTCGCCAGACCTCAGTCAAATCGTCCAACCCATGCTAGCATGGAAAGCGGACATTAAAAGACGATTGCTGTCGTCATCATCATTATTATTATTTTAACATTTAGTTTCCTATGCTTGCATGGGTTGCATGGAGGCAGATTTCCTGCAGCTTGATGCCCATCTTGGTGCCAACTGGCACTTCTTCCCAAGGAAGGTAGTATTTCCCCCATTGTCAGCCAAGATCCTGGCTGACAATTGGAATTGAATGACACAGCTTGTATGACAGCAACTACCATGTGATGTCAAGACAAGGTGACACAAACACACACACACACACACACACACACACACACACATATATATATCGTAGAGATATAGATATACACAGGTTGTAATGGATAAATTGTTGCCATTTTATATTTTTAATTTCATGCATGCACATTGTTTCTGTTTGATTTTGTTGACTACACAGTGAAGTAGGGTCAGTTGGGAACCATCTGTGAGAAAAACAGCCCCATGATGCAATTCACCTTTGCCAGAAATTTGGAAAAGACATGCTGTACTGCTTGGTATTTGCGCCAGAAGCTCCAATATGAATATTTCAGAGTTTTGGGGTGTCAATCTGAAAACAGTGCAATCTGAGGACATGTACCGGGAGTGGTAAAAATCAAGCATCCAGTCAACATCATGGTATCTGGAGTGATCACTAGTAACGACGATGTTATGCCTCCATCCAACTTCCCACACAGCTTCACACCCACCACAGAAACCTACATCAAGTGCCTCGAGGTGGAAGTGTTACTAAGGGTCAAGAGGGTGGCTGCTGGAAGACCCTATGTCTACCAACAGGACTCTGCACCATGCCACACAAGCAGGAGAACCCCAGTCATAGCTATCAGACAATTTCTGTGACAACATGATCCCTAACATCTGACCACCTAACTCCCCAGATTGCAACCCCCTTGATTATTATGTGTGGGGTGCAGTTGAGTGAGAGGCTAGCAAAACTCCTTGTAACACCAAAGATGAACTGAAGGCAAGGATTATGGTAGCATTCACAAGGAAACAGTCCAGAACAGTTGCAGGAGATTCCAAAGTCGTCTGGAGGCCATGATTGAAGCCAATGGTGATTTTATTGAATAAATTTACTCTTTAATATTTCAAAATATTTTTTATGTAATTTTGGCAAATATATCTGTTAAAACGAGATGTCAGTGTTATTTTCCCTTTTGCATAATTTAGACGATAGTTTATTTACGTCCTGTGGATATATACATATATATATAGGGAGAATTCACAAAACAAACAAAAGATGAAGACGGGTGGTGTATATATATATATATACATATATATATATATATCAGTTGAGTAAAGTTAGAACATGGTCTTAAAAACACATTTTTGAACATGGTTCAGACAACACACGTAATACTGTGGGCTCTACAAGCTTTTATCATCCTGTCTTATTTGGTGGAGAATCAGCAAGCAGCAAAGATTCTGTTTATACCATCACTAGAGTATAGTCACTGTGTAAGTATATGAATGCATTGGGCCAAGAGCTAGTGCAACGTGGACACAAAGTTGCCATGTACATGTGCCAGGAGATGAACTTTTGAGATTGCCCGGGATTGCACTTCAAAGTTATCAACTTCTACTGACCTACTTATGTCTCTCATGGTGGACAGAGTGTGTTATCTGAGGAAGGAACAGAAATTAAAAAACTGATGTACGAGATGATACAACAGAACAATGATGCCTGCATTACAAGGACTTTGATTTAGCTGTCATTGATAGCATTTTCTCCACTCAATGTTTCTACTTAATGCCATATAACCTATTGAACTTTATGAACATTACGAAATACTTGTTCAATGTTAAAATACCATAATAAAAAACATGAAAACCAAACCATGTTTTAACTTTATTCAACTAATATGTCATTCTATACACATTCACACAAATTCGGAAAAAAAGTAATATATATACATATATATATATACATACACAACACATATATATGTGTAAATGTGTGTACATACACACACACGCATGATGGACTTCTTTCAGTCTCCATCTACCAAATCCAGGTTTTGGTCAACCTGGGGCTATTGTGGAAAACGCTTCTCCAAGGTGTCATGTAGTAGGACTGAACCCAGAACCATGTGGTTGAGAAGCAAATATCTTACCACACAGCCATGCATGCACCTTTATATATAGTCCATAGACGTGACCCAGAGATTCTCCATATAGATGACATTTAGTAGTGCTCAAAAGATTCAGCCTCAGACTCCGATGCGTTTACAAGGGGTTGATTCCACAAGATAAAGAAAGGCTATAAGAGGGATCAAGTTGAGTGGGTATAGAGTCAATTATGTGGATAAATCAATTAGACACATTAAGCATATAAAATATATTAAATATAATAGTTTGGGTATGAAATACAAAATATATATATATGTATGCATGCAAAAGGGAAGAAAGCAAATGGTGGAGATTTTCAAATGATGAATTTTTAAGTATAAATATATAGATATTTATATTAATAGGTCCAACTTACACAGAGTACAAAAGGACAGAGAAAACTGAAGGATTGGAAGAAAGGTGTTATAAGACCAACATCTGTTTCTGGAGGCTCAGCGATCCATAATAATGGTAGTAGTTTAGTTCATCACAAAATGCAGCCATATTGATGCATTTAACTTAGGATGAAATGAGTCTCCTTCATCAGAGTAGAAAAGATCTAACATTTCAGATTTTAATACAGAGAAGTTCAACAATGGAATGATCAAATGTGGAGAGCTGACTGTATTAGAGGGGGGGGGGAGAATAGGAAGGTCAGTGGGGTTATCCACTGACCTTCACTTTGACAACCAATACAGGCTTGTTTACGGTCCTTCAAGTTAAATGTTTGACGAAGCAAAAATAACAGAATAAGTAACAGACTCAGAAAAATAAGTACTGGGGTCAATTTGTTCCACTGAGCCCTTTAAGATGGTGTCCCAGTGAACTGGGAACTGGCAGAAACGTTAGCATGCCGGGTGAAATGCTTAGCGGTATTTTGTCTGCCGCTACATTCTGAGTTCAAATTCCACCAAGGTCGACTTTACCTTTCATCCTTTCGGGGTCGATTAAATAAGTACCTATTTCTTTATTGCCCACAGGGGGCTAAACACAGAGGGGACAAACAAGGACAGACATAGGTATTAAGTCGATTAGATCGACCCCAGTGCGTAACTGGTACTTAATTTATTGACCCCGAAAGGATGAAAGGCAAAGTCGACCTCGGCGGAATTTGAACTCACAACGTAACGCAGACGAAATACTGCTAAGCATTTCGCCCGGCGTGCTAACGTTTCTGCCAGCTCGCCGCCTTTAATTAAATAAGTACCACTTACTCACTGGGGTCGATATAATCGACTTAATCCGTTTGTTCTCTCTGTGTGTAGCCCCTTGTGAGCAATAAAGAAATAAGGTGGTGTCGCAGCATAACACAGTCAAATGATTGAAACAAGCAAAAGATAAAAGGTAAAAAAAAAAAGTTTGATCATCTCATCTGGACTCATAGGTAACACAATTACTGTGCATGCATACATGCACATTAACTTACATTGAGACAAAAATACAAAGAGATACTGATACACATGTCTAAAAGGACAAATGCAAATGAAGCCAAGAAACAAGTAAAGTGATACGAGTACGTATTACTGCATATTAACAAAGAGCATGCCAAAATGTGTACCATTTCCCCCCAAAGCTAAAAATCTTTGCTACTGAAAACAGAATAAAATTCTATGCATGTTCCAGACTAGAACTATTTCCAGTGAATGAATGAATGAATGAATGGATGGATGAATGAATTGAGAGTTAAGAGAAACATGAAAATTGAATTTTTGTCTTTTTGTTTATTGTATGCAGGCATACATACATTTATACACACTTACAATCATCAGCATTGCCATCATCATTTAACATTCATTGTCCATGCTGGCATGGGTATATATACACATACATACGTATATACATACACACACATATATGTGTGTACACATACACACATATGTGTACACACACACACATATATATGTGTACCCACACACACACACACACATATATGTGTACACACACACACACACACACACATATATATACAATTGCAGCGTGGAAGATGTTTGTAAGCCATTTAAGAAAAACACAAAAGCCGTTCGATTCACTTCAACATTTAAGTTTAATTTGTCCAAATATTTTCGTCGCTAAAATCCGCGACCTGTTCACTGGCAAAAATCTGTGCTGCAACACGGATTTTTGTCAGTGAACAGGTCGCGGATTTTAGCGACGAAAATATTTTGACAAGTGAATCGAACGGCTTTTGTGTGTTTCTTAAATGGCTTACAAACACCTTCCTCGCTGCAATTGTTTTCGTTCCAGCACACGATCTCAGATCAAATCACTTGCTATGCGAGTACATCTCCGTAATATATATATATATATATACACACTCCTGCATATGAATATATATATATATAACAATGATTATACACACACAAGCATCTACTTATAAGTGCTACACACATACAAATACACACATTAATATGGATATATGTTTGTGTGCATGTGTGTATATATAATATACACATACATACATACATATATATATATATTTATATATATATATATATATATATATATATACATACATACATACACACATACAGACATGCATACTCATGTATACACACACAGTTTACCTGTAGCTTGCACTGCAGGGTTCTCTGTTTACAAACTGTTGATTTTAGATCAACTGTATCACATCTCCCAGTGGTACCAAGTATCACTGATGCTACCAGTGAATACACACACACACACACACACACACACACACAAAGTTTTAATATAAAACCATATCAAAATAGAAGCTGTTTATCTTGGGTGGATCATTTTTGCCATTAAAAGCATACACACACTGTACCTCTTTTCATCATTATTATTATTACTAATCAATTAATAAAGAAATTAACCAATTAACTACTTGATTACTTCACTACTCATTTGATGAGTCAACCTATCCATCAATCAGTTGGTTTGACAGTCCTTTAATTACTATATAATACCACTCTATGTGAATACCTTTAAATTTTGGTAAGAAAATTGCAGAAATGAAGGAAAAAATAACACTTTAGAGCAGGGACAAAAAGTGTCATCTAGTTCAGTAAATACAGAACTGAATTTTAAATCACTGATATAGATAATCCATTAATACAAATAATCCAGTCATGAAGAAAAGACAACCCTACAAACTGCATACTTAAAAGACAAAACATGTACCCAAAAAGCCAAATTTATAATTATCAAGAATACAAAAACTATTTATTCCAGAATATTTAGGTAATGAAACAATTCTATTAGAAAATCCCCAAACCTTTTCATAATAATAATAATAATAATAATAATAATAATAATTAATAATAATAATAAATAATAATAATAATAATAATAATTAATAATAATAATAATAAATAATAATAATAATAATAATAATAATAATAATAATAATAATTATCTCTCTCTTTTACTCTTTTACTTGTTTCAGTCATTTGACTGCAGCCATGCTGGAGCACCACCTTTAGTCGAACAAATCGACCCCAGGACTTATTCTTTGAAAACCTAGTACTTATTCTATTGGTCTCTTTTGCCGAACCGCTAAGTTACAGGGACGTAAACACACCACCATCAGTTGTCAAGTGATGTTGGGGTGACAAACACAGACACACAAACATATACACACACACACATATTTATATACATATATATGACGGGCTTCTTTCAGTTTCCATCTACCAAATCCACTCACAAGGCTTTAGTCAGCCCGAGGCTATAGTAGAAGACACTTGCCCAAGGTGCCCCGCAGTGGGACTGAACCCGGAACCATGTGGTTCGTAAGCAAGCTACTTACCACACAGCCACTCCTATGCCTACTTGTAAATGATTTTTTTATATTTACATAAAAGAAATTATTATTTTGTTCATGAGGTTATCTTAATGGCCTGTTAATGTATACAGGGAGTTTCTTAGCCCTAAGCATCAGGAAGATATCGGCAAGAAGTGTAAACAGATTTAAAGGAAGAAAAACTTATAATAATAATAATAATAATAATAATAATAATAATAATGATGATAATTCTTTCTTATTTTGGTACAAGGCCAGCAATTTTGAGGGGAGGAGGAGTTGATAGCATTGACTCCCACCACCCGTACTTGGTTGATATTTATTTTATCAAAAGTATGAAAGGCAAATATGGCTTCATCAGAATTTAAACTCAGAATATATGAGTCAAAAAGGAAATACAGTTAAACATTTTTAGTGACAATTCTGTGAGCCATGAGCTAGCAGAATTGTTAAATTCTGCCAGCTCATGGCTTAAACAATAATCTTCCTTAACATCTTGCTCCTAATAACCATCATCATCATCATCATCATCGTTTTACCATCTAGTCTACCATGCCTGCATGGGTTAGCTGAGAGTGTGTTGGAGCAGAGTAGTTTTTTTTTTTTATTTAATCACCTCTCCATATAATGAACTGCCACACACAAATTTCTAATTAAACACCAGTTAAAGACAGTGTCAAATTATCTATGAACTGTAGAACAATAATCACATTGTAATTTAAGAAATAGATAAAGTAAGTACTGCAGTCATTATGGATTTTCGATATTACAAAAATACTAAATTATCTTTACTGCAAGATGACACCTCTTACAAAAAAAAATAGCAAATAATCAAGAACAATTAAGAAACTAATCTATTCTGAAAAGGTTTAACTGATAAGGAATGTGAGTAGTAAATGATCATTGACTATATAACCAGTAACTTTTATAAAATCCCCAAAATCCAATCAAAATACCTATAAATAATCATTTTCACTGTGTATTAACATACCACACCCTAATGATCTAAACTTAAAACCAACTGTTACTGGCCCGTCAGGTACAACTCACAGACTTGGTGATTTTCAGATATTCTGTTGATAATGTATTAAAAAACACACACCAAGTTTCTTAGGAGATGACATAGATTTGTTAAACCATCTCCTGTAAAAAGTAAAGAAAGACAGTCTCACTGTCTCATCTGCTGCAGTAAGTCTCTATAGAACAATGCCATATGAATGCAGATCAGAAGTAATATAATTCTGACTTGAGAAATTTACTAAGGAAATTCGTAAACGCATAGAAAAAAATTATTCATTATTGAAGGAATATAACTCATTTTGCTAAAAAGTATTTCAACTTAAATGACAACATTTATTGACAAATGTCTCAGACCACTATGGGAACAAAAGTTGCTCCATCTTATGCTAATCTAGTCATGGCATACTTTGAGATTCAAATATACAAACAATCTGGAATGAGGCTCAACATCAACTTCCATAAATATTTATTTAACAAATGGAGATCATATTTGGATGGTTGTATATTCTGAGGATACACAGCTTCAAGGAATTTGAAAACTCTTTTGTCATATAAATGAAAATTTTCATTTCGCAACTGAATTCAGTTAAAAATGACTATTCTTTCTGGATATTTTTTAATAATAAAAAGAGAAATATGAATATAAAAAACTGAGTAATATATATAAACCTATATTAGAATATCAGATAAACCTAGACACATAGCACATATGCAAAAGTGTTGTAAGTCCAAAACGTTGCTTCTACAGAAAATGAAAAAATACTTTCACCATTTCATTTCTTTTTACATTAGCAAAAATTTCAGCTTAACTATAATACTTTGTTGGGTGCATAAAATCATAATTCCATGCATCTCTTATTATAAAAGGCAGATTTTATCTGCCTCCCTTTGGGAGTTATACAAATCTACAATATAGGATTTCTTCAATTACAATTTACCTAGCAGTTTTAAGAGTACAATGCATCGCGTCATGCCAGGTCCAGTTTTTAAAATTTAAACTCCAATTAAGCAAAATTTACAGAAAACTCACATTCTGGTGTGTGTGTCAAATGCTTTTCTTAGTCTGGTTTACACCACACGCAAACGCACACACACAGTGGGCAACGAATAAAATGAAAGTAAATAGCGACAGAGTGATTTGAGGAAGACTAAAGTGAAAGTATTCTGTCTATGACGCTGATAGATACATGAGTAAAATGTATGGGAAGCTAAGAGCTAAGAGTGAGTGAAAATGTTCTTGGAAGAGAGTAATTAGTAATAAAGTAAACATACACTCATACATACATACATACATACATACATACATACATACACACACACACACACATACACACACACATACATACACACACACATACATACATACACACATACATACATACATACATATACATACATACATACATATACATACACACACACACACACACACACAGTATTGAAGCTTGAGAACAATCAGATACATTTGCAACACATCTGTTGAAAATATTATTGTTCACACACATACATATACATATATACATACAGACAGACAGACAGACAGACAGACAGACAGATAGACACACACACACACACACACACACACACACACACACACACATGATCCAGCATGGCCACAACCTCAAGGCTGAAACATATAAAAGAATAACAGAATATAAATGTGTGCAAAGTACAAGAAATATTAATGCAGTATATGGGGATTGGACAATAAGCGTAAGGCAGTGTCAATGGTGGTTCCAGAAATCCCGAGCCATAAACTACAGCCTAGAAGACGAGCCTCATCCTGAAAGATCTGTAGAACTCGACAAGGACATCCTGAAAATCCTGGTGGAACAAAATATCATCGTAACTGTTGAGGAACTAGCAGAGAAGCTTGGATTTGGTCATTCAACCATTCATTGACACCTGTGTGCTATCGGAAAAGTCAGCAAATTGGGTCAATGGGTTCCTCATGAACTTTCCGAGTCTAATTGCATGCAGAGAGTGAATGTATGCTTTTCTTTGCTGTCACATCTCACCACTACTGCGCTATGTATATCTATATATATAAAACTGTAGTTGTGTGAGTGTCTGTCCCCTTGATTTAGATTCCTAACTACTCCCACATTTTGCGGTACAGTTTAACCAAATTCGGGTAGCTTATAGTTGTGATTCATATCGAGCCCGTCTGAATATTAGCGCGCGTCTACGATGAGTCTACGATTTAAAAAAATTTACCATCGTTTTTTTTCCATTTTAATGCATAATTTTTCGTGTGTCGATGGCGGCGGAGTTGGCGTCCACGCTCACACCTGCACCTGTGGGGAAGGGAGTGTAAGGAAATCAACGTCGTAATGCGTTGTCAAGGAGACCAGTGTTCTTTTAGAACAACGACTTCATGGCTTGAAGACACCAAAACAGAAATGGCTAAGAAGCATCTACATGAGTCTACGATTTAAAAAAAAATTTACCATCGTTTTTTTTCCATTTTAATGCATTTTTTCGCTATTATATAAGGGAAGTAACTCTCTAAAAATGTCTACGATGAGTCAACGATTTTAAAAAAAATTTACCATCATATTTTTTCCATTTTTAATGCATTTTTTGCTATATTTTGGCTATAACTCTCTAAAAATGCTTATATAGTTATTTCCCTTACAAACCCGAGCAACGCCGGGCGATACTGCTAGTGTATGATATTTTCAGTCAGAAATATCTTTGTAAAACTGTTGTATGCAGGACTAGTTACACTTGTGAAAAATGCTAAACCGTTGTACTACATCACTATCAACATCTGCTTTCCATGCAAGCATGGGTTACTGTACTTTGACAATTTTCATATTTTGGCATCTGAAGCAGCTGGAGATACAATAGTTTGAAAAAAAAATGCAATTGGTCAAATTTGGACATACAACAGTTTAACATAATAGCTATGATATACATATTCATCTATTTTTCCCATGTTAATTGTTAACAAGGGAAAAATATACACACACACACACATATATATATATATATATAAGTATATATATACATGTATATATAATATATATATAAATAAGTATATGTATATACATATATACAATTAGCTGAAGATTACTCAGTATCTTAAATTTGCTGTAATATTTACAGCTTTTAATAAAATGTTGTAGTATGAAACAATTGTACTAAATTACCGGATTCATTCTTGTTGCTTATTTTTTTTATTATAATCACCCCACATATTTTTATGGGTAACACCATACAAAATTCTGGTGCATCTAAATTAAGTACCATATTCATTTGAATCTAAATTGTTGCTGAACTATATACATATATATATATATATAAATAAGTATCACATATAATACACATATCAAACAGACACACACAAACACACAACAACATTGTGGCAAATCTTTAATCATGGAAGTTAGCTTTTTTCAAGGTCAGTAGTACATGGCTGTGCATTCAATACATATTGGAAAGTGGCTGATACTAATAATAGCATCCAGCATTTTAATGAGGTATAAAAATGTGACCTATTCAACAACAAGGAAGTTGGGTGGTTTTTTCCCCCTCTTGTTCTGTGTATTGGATGATGTAGCACCACATTTAGTGGTAAGATGCCATGCGGCAACATATTTCCGCATCCAATACCCACAGAAGAAAAAAATGGGTATAATACAATCAAGATGACACATACATACAAACATATATAAATAAGGATAAGATCGTTATTTAAATATCGAACTTATCAAGTGGCCAGCAAGGGAATAAAAGCCTTCAAAGGTAATAATTATTATTAAAATTATAATTTAGGGTATCATACAACACCTGGTGCTGTATGAACTTTTAATGTGGTTTAGAGTCAAGTTTTGGCTGCTATTTCAAGCGTGGTAGTATCTCTTAGATACCCTAAATTATATTTTAATAATAATAATTATATATATATTTATTAGATAAATACACATATATACATGCATACATACATACACACACACACACACACACATACATATATATATATATTAGATACATACATATATACATGCATATACGCACATAAATTGATACACACACATACATGCACACATGTGCGCACACACATACACACACACACACACACACACACCACACACAAGCTTTTTTGGGTTTTTCTTGAATGCTTTTATGAAATCACAAGCAAATGTGAGATGTGACAAAAAATACTATAAAATGAAACAAAAATGTATTATTTTTGAGAAAGTCTAATTAACAGGCAAATTAATGAAAAGATAAAACAAAAATATGTCTACATGTTCATTAGCAATGATTAATACTTACACCACAGCTGAGTAAGCTACAAGAATTAACAGAGAACAGAAAAAGACATCATGGCTAGTTATCGGCCATAAGAGAACTGTGTAAAACTGCACAGAGTTATTATTATTAGGAATATCTACTAAATGTAATTAAGGTGTCTCACCAATTTCGTTGATTCCACAGAATTCTGGCGATCATTCCAAGAAAATATTGAAATGTTTTTATGGACATCACTTTCCTCACGGAAATTCACCATCCGATAAGCCATGTCCGGGCTCACCTGTTAATGCAAATGAAAAGAAAATAAGAAACTGGTTAAATATGATGTTTGTTTAATCAGTGTTAAGCAGTTAATTTTTTACCTTGTTTTGGTCATTAGACTGTGGCCCTGCTGGAGCACCACTGTAAATTTTTTGTCAAAAAAATGGGGGTATAAACAAACCATCACCAGTTGGCAAGCGGCATTGGGAGACAAACATAGATATACATAGATATATATACAGCAGGCTTCTTCAGTTTCTGTCTACCTAATCCACTCACAAGGTTTTGGTAGACTTAAGGCTGTAATATGAGTCACTTGCCCAAGGTGCCATGCAGTGGAATTGAACCCTGAACCATGTGGTTGAGAAGGTAACTTCTTACCACACAGCAGCACCTGCCCCAGTTGGGAACAATTAGGGTAGAACAGTTTTATTATCATATTTCACTTGAAATACACTGCTTGTGTTCCATCTTAATTTACTCTTTTACTCTTTTACTTGTTTCAGTCATTTGACTGCGGCCATGCTGGAGCACCGCCTTTTAGTTGAGCAAATCGACCCAGGGACTTATTCTTTGTAAGCTCAGTACTTATTCTATCGGTCTCTTTTGCCGAACCGCTAAGTGACGGGGACGTAAACACACCAGCATCAGTTGTCAAGCAATGCTAGGGGGACAAACACAGACACACAAACACACACACATGCATATATATATATATACATATATACGACAGGCTTCTTTCAGTTTCCATCTACCAAATCCACTCACAAGGCTTTGGT
Source organism: Octopus sinensis (assembly GCF_006345805.1). Classification (NCBI taxonomy): domain Eukaryota; kingdom Metazoa; phylum Mollusca; class Cephalopoda; order Octopoda; family Octopodidae; genus Octopus; species Octopus sinensis. The sequence goes on along the minus strand of NC_043006.1, from coordinate 17,253,931 downwards.
TGGCCCGAGGCTATAGCAGAAGACACTTGCCCAAGATGCTGCGCAGTGGGACTGAACCCGGAACCGTGTGGCTGGTGAGCAAGCTACTTACCACACAGCCACTCCTACGCCTATTTGAAAAGGATGAAGAATTTAGTAAAATAATTTTGTCATTGTAAAGCTATTTGAAACATAAATTAACATGACGTCTTGATAGCAAAAAGCTTTAACTGAGATCACTTCACAGAAAATAGATTATACCATTAAGCCAGGTGTGGTCTCAGGTGGGTTGATATAAAAAGAGTTAAAATTGTCTGATATGCATTGTCGCTTTTACTTTTTTTCAGTCATGAAACCATTGCCATGCTGGAGCACAATTTTGATGAGTTTCTTTTCTATAGTTGCTAACACTGACTCCAGTAATATCTTTTTTTTTTTTTAGATTAACCCTTTCATTACTGTATTTATTTTGAGATGCTCTGTGTTTTTTCTAATTATTTTAAATATAAGAAAGAATTAGTAAAATAACACCATTATCATTGAGCTAGTGTTAGGAACATAAATTGTTATTAAGATTTGGTGGAAATTTTGAATTCAAAACTTATGAAAACAAGGCATTTATACTAAGGAGCCAGAGCCGGTTTCAGCTGGGTTGGTAACAAAAGGGTTAAATGCAACTTTCTATAGAATTTCTCAAAACTAATTCAATAACAGTCACTGAGAGATGTTAATATTGTCCAGTATCCACACAAATATTAGAAATATTCTCGCTGCAGGGGATATTTTTTTCAATAAAGATATTGTAATGGATTTATTATAGAATTGTTTGAAGAGATATTATTATTCATAACATTTAAATAATAGCAATAAAGTTTGATTAACCTCATAAAAATAAACAGAAGGTGAGATTGTCTCATCAGGGAGAGAAAAAAATTAACTATTGGTAACAAATATATTATTAATATATTGGGTCATCCTATAAATAATGTAATTTTTTTATACTTCATTTATTCTTCAAAATTAAGATAAACAAAGTTCTTTTTTAATCTAAAACATACTCTCTTTCATTTTCTACAATGCTTTTCCATCTATCTGGTAGACTTCCAAAATTCACTTGTCTGTTAAGAAAAATACTCCTCCAGTACTGTTCTGACAGAATTCATATTTTTTCTGTCCAAATGATTTTGAAGACTGAAATAAATGATAATCAGATGGGGCAATGTCCAGCGAATATGGTGGGTGGGGCATCGTTTCCCATTGAAACTGCTTCAGCCTTTGGAAGGTCATCATCGCTGCATGTGGCCAAGCAGAACACCAAAGATGGTCTTGAAACCAAAGATGATCGTTTTTCTTCTAGCAACTGACTTAAGCTGCTCAAGCTGCTCACAGCAGATCTCCTTTGTTATTGTATGGTTTGGGTTAAAAGTTCAAAGTGGACTAAACCTTTCATATCCCACCAAACAGATAACAACTCCTTACATGAGTAAAGACCTCCTTTAGCCTGGCGTGCCAGTGTTCTCTTTTCCCTACCCACTTGAAATTTTTATAGAAAACCCATTTCTCATCACCAGTCACTATTTGGTCCAAAAAATGTTCATTTGTGAGACGTGACAACAAAGAAGAGCACACATTCACTCTCTGAACGTGATTAGACTCGGAAAGTTCGTGAGGAACCCATTGACCCAGTTTGCTGACTTTTCTGATGGTACACCAGTATTGATGAATTGTTGAATGACCAAATCCAAGCTTCTCTGCTAATTCCTCAACAGTTACAATGGGATTTTACTCCACCAGGTTTTGCAGGATGTTCTCGTCTAGCTCTACAGATCTTCCAGGATGAGGCTCATCTTCTAGGCTATAGTTTCTGGCTCGGAATTCCTGGAACCACTGTTGGCACTGGCTTACACTTATTGTCTGGTCCCCATATACTGTGTTAATATTCCTTGCATATTCTATTGTGTTGTTGCCTTTATTGAATTCATAAAGCAAAACATGCTGAAAATGCTCTTTTGTCATTTCCATTATAGCTTTGAAAAAAATAACTGTTAAAATTGAACTGCACTCTTCAAAACCTGCACTAAGAACAAGGTAAAATTACTGCCTGCTTTTATAGTAAGTTGATGCAGGTAGTTTATCCCATTCCCCTCCGACTTTTAGTTCATGCAATTTATAAAAATGCATTATTTATGGGATGACCCAATATATTAGCCACCATTAGTTTTGTTATCTGATGTATATTAAATCCAAAAGGAAATGTTTGCACTCTTATGGCTCTGTTTATATATATATATATATATATATATATATAATATATATGTATGTATGTATGTATGTATGTATGTATATATACATATACATATTTATGTATGTATGTTGTATCTGTGCATCATCTCCAGTTCTTTTATATCCACACAACAATAGGATTAAATGGACTCATTTAGAAGATGGATCATGGATGGAGACAATACATGAATGATTCCTCAATTGTTCCATAAGAATCTATTTATAAAGTTCCAGGTTATATTCATCTTCGGTAATTGCAGTTGTAAATCAATGTACTCACGAAATATAACTTGAAATAAATACTAAAGTTGACAACAAAATGAAACTCTAACAGGAAAATAGTATATTGTCTGAGCTAACTGGATTTTGGACAGGCAATTTGAGGGTCATAAGATCAAATTGTGCCATTCTCCCCAATGACCCACACTCTCTTTTCTGAAATGTGAGTAACCCCTCTACAGCGTAAAGTCACGTCTCTCAGGGAGTCATAGTCTTTTAAGGTGTGTGGTAAGTTCACTAGTGTTAGTGGTATGAAGAGAAAAAAAGCACCCAATACATGTGATAGAGTGGTTGACATAAGGAAGGGCATCCAACAGTAGAAACCATGCCTAAGCAGACACTGGAGCATGATGTAGTCCTTGGACCTGTCAGGTCCAACAGTTCAACCAATGCAAGTATGGAAAACATACTTTAAATGGTGGTGGTGATGGGGATGATGATGATGGGGGGATGATGCTGGTGGTGTGGATGCTGGTGTTGGCTGTGATAGTGGTGGTGGTGGTGATGATGATGACAATGATGATGATGATGAAGCAACACTATCTTCCCTTTATTTCTGAGTGGCTGCTGTTTGAACAGGTATCTAGCTTGTAAAATACTCACTCCTATACTTTATTTATCTCTCACTTGAAGAAAGATAAGTTTTCAGAATAAATAATTTGATATAATATGAATAAATCTTCCAATCCACCAGTTTCTCTCATCTCAAACAGTGGTCCCTAAAGTGTGCAGTACTGCCCTCTGGGGCAGTGGAAAGCTCAGTGGGTAAGAGCATTCAAGAAAAGTGGGGCAATAATGGTTTGGTCAAAAGGGGGCAGTAGATGTGAAAACAACAAAATAATGGGTCAATTAGTTTTATTTGTGAAATATGTTTTTTTTTAATTTGCTTTAGAAAGTGGTCTGTGTTTGTGGCGATGAGTGGGGCACCAGGAATGTGACCCAGGTGCCAAGGGGAGACAGCCCAGAAAAGTTTAGATACCACTGATATAAAAAGATTTTTTAAAAAATGATAAAAATAACCTCACTTTATCTAAGGTTTTTTTGATTTTATGATATGTGACTCTCTCTCTTCCCTAAAAGATTGATTATTCCCATTTATTTACATTTTACTTTAGTACAGGCATGTGGTAAAAAAAATAAAATATTCTATAGAACATGACATATACAACAAAGATGGACAGATTTCTTTGCTGCTGTGTTTCCAAGATTACAAAAGACAGTAGACAAAAGGCAAGATGCCATAACATCTGCCCAACCTTTGCCAGCACAACAATACACATACGAAATCTTCTGGTCATCTCTGATATTAATTTACAGAATTTGGGGTACTTTTTAAGAGTTTACATTGTGGAGGCGAAATGGCCCAGTGATTAAGGCAGTGGACTCACAGTTATAGGATCACAGTTTCGATTCCCAGACCGGGCGTTGCAAGTGTTTATTGAGCGAAAACACCTAAAGCTCCACAAGGCTCCAGCAGGGGGTGGTGGTGATCCCTGCTTTACTCTTTCACCACAACTTTCTCTCACTCCTTCTTCCTGTTTCTGTCGTATTTCAAGTCACGCTGAATCTCCCCGAGAACTACGTTAAGGCTACACATGTCTGTGGAGTGCTCAGCCACTTGCACATTAATTTCATGAGCAGGCTGTTCCATTGATCGGATCAACTGGAACCCTCGTCGTCATAACCGACAGAGTGCCAGAACAAGCCAAAAGTAGAATGATCCTGTAATAGGTTTGTCATAATAATAACCAAACAAAATTAAATTTGAGTAAGGAAATGTTTTAATTGCTTGTAAATTTTGTAAATTAGTCAGTCGCAAATACAAAAGGGTTTTCATGCAACTTTCTATAGAATTTCTCAAAACTAATTCAATGACAGTCACTGAGTGATACTAATATTGCTCAGTATTAAGATGGTGAGCTGGCAGAATGGTTAGCACACTGGGCAAAATGCTTAACAGCATTTCGTCTATCTTTATGTTCTGAGTTCAAATTCCACCAAGGTCAGTTTTGCTTTTCATCCTTTCAGGATCGATAAAATAAGTACCAGTTGAGCATTGGGGTCAATGGATTTGACTTACCACTCCCTGCAAATTTGCTGGCCTTGTACCAAAATTTGAGAGCAATACTGCCCTGTATCCATGTCATTATTAGAAAAGCTAAATATATATACAGCACATCATTGCAGAAGATTTTCTTTTCAACAAAGACATTGTGAAGGATTTATAAGAGAATTGTTTAGAGAGATATTATTATCCATACAGTTTAACCCTTTTGTTACCAACCCAGCTGAAACCAGCTCTGGCTCTGTAGTATAAATGTCTTGTTTTCATAAGTTTTGAATTAAAATCTTCTACCAAACCTTCGTCATAATTTATGTTCCTAACACTAACTGAATGATAACTAAGTTATTTTACTAAATTCTTTGTTATATTTTGGAGATGTACTTGCATATCAAGTGATTTGATCTGAGATCGTGTGCTGGAATGAAAACAATTGCAGCGTGGAAGGTGTTTGTAAGCCATTTAAGAAACACACAAAAGCTGTTCGATTCACTTCAACATTTAAGTTTAATTTGTCAAAATATTTTCGTCGCTTTAAGACCGCGACCTGTTCACTGACAAAAATCCGTGCTGCATTGTTGTTTGTTATATTTAAAGTAATTAAAAGAAACACAGAGCATCTCAAAATAAATACGGTAATGAAAGGGTTAAATAATGACAATAAGATTTAATTAACCTCACAAATAAAATGTAAGTGAGATTGTCTCATCAGGGGTAAAAAAAATATACTTATTGACAGTAAATATATTATCAACCATTAATTTTGCTATTTAACGTATAATGAATCCAAAAGAAATATTTGCACTCTTATGGCCTTGTGTGTGAGTGTGTGTATGCATGCATGCATGTATGTATGTATCTGTACATCATCTCCAGTTCTTTTATATCCACACAACGATACAATTAAATGGATCCATTTAGAAGATGGATCATGAATGGGAGACAATACATGAATGATTCCACAACTGTTCTATAAGAATCTATTTATAAAGTTCCAGGTTATATTCATCTTCGGTAATTGCAGTTGTAAATCAATGAACTCATGGCTTCATGACAAAATAATTATATAACTTGAAATAAATACTAAAGCTGGCAACAAAATGAAGCTCCAACAGGAAAATAGTGTATTGTCTGAGTTAACTAGATTTTGAACAATGAATAATAAGGGTTATCAGTATCGTTTTAATGCTCAGTTTTCTATGCCTTTAAGGATCAGTCAAAATTCACTGAGGCAGATTTTCTATGATCAGATGCCCTTCCTGTTGCCAACCTTCACCAGTTTCCAAGCAAGGTAATAATCTTGCGGTCTGTCAAGCAAACTGCCCAGACATAGTTATGCAGTGAACTGAAAACAAACAACACTATTTGAATAAGCTTAATGTTTACAAACATCTCACAGTAAGTCAAAACATGTCAAGAACCCTGGACATGTTTCAACGGTTGACTGCCCAGCAAAAACACTGTAAATACATGAGAGATAAGGAGAAATACAAACACCCATATGCATGTGCGCACAGACACTGACACACACACACACATGACAATATTCTCCAATTTTCACCTACCAACTTCACTCACAAGGTATTGGATGACCCACAGTTAAAGTACAGAATTTCAGCCAACAGCATCCACACAGTAAGACTGAACCCTCACCCATCCATATGGTTTTTGGGGGGCAAACTTCTTTAATACACAGCCATGTCTGCACCTAAGATCAAATTGTGCCATTGATGCTGTCTATAGCAACCCCAGCCAATTTAGCTACAGATAAACACCACCACCTTCACTTTACTGAATAGCTGCTGTTCAATATTTAAGAGATGAGGAATTATGTACGTTATTTACATTATTTACATTTGATGGATATTTGTCATCTTGTTTGTTGTTAACACATTTTGCGTGATATACCCTCCAGCCTTCATCAGGTGTCTCAGGGAAATTTCAAACTTGGGTTCTCATTCCTAAGGTATTTTTCGATGTCATTATTAATATTATTATTATTATTATCATCATTATCATTATTATTATCATCATTATTATTGGAGAGGTTGGTGTTAGGAAGGGCATCCAGCTGTAGAAACTCTGCCGAATCAAGATTGGAGCCTGGTGCAGCCATCTGGTTTGCCAGCCCTCAGTCAAAATCGTCCAACCCATGCTAGCATGGAAAGCGGATGTTAAACGATCATCATAATCATCACCATCATCCAGGTCACTGCTTGGAATCGAACTTGGAATCTTGGGGTTAGTAGCCCATGCACTTAACCACTACACCATATGCCCATGAGGACAAATATGTGTCAAATGTAAATAATGTGAATAGCTGCTGTTAAAATGTGCATCTAGCAGTAAGATACTTGATACTACAGTGTAATGTCTGTCACTTGCAGAGAGAGACAAGATCTATGAATAAATAGCTTGATATTACATGGATAAATCTTTCAACACAACAATTACTCCTATCATCTAGTGCAATGTAAAAAGACTTGTCTAAGGATTGAAATGTAATGACAGGGGTCACAAAATGTAAAAATATGATTGTGAAGAGATGTCGAAAGTAACAAAGATTCGAATCTCATTGTATTCTCCAAATGTAACAGGTTATGTTTATGCTAAAATTGCTCAAAGTCCAGGAGACAATGTAATAAAGAACATCAGAAAGAAGGAATATTATTCACAGTTTTTGTTCACGTGCAGAGTCAGTAAAGAAAGCTTAGTAGTAGTTAGCAGTTTCATAGTACTAGGAGAAATGACAACGATGATGTACTGGAATACTTTTAATGGGCAGAAGTTAGGTTAATTGTTTGCTGCTAGAGAGGGAAAAAGGATGAGAACTGTGTTGTTCTTTGCTTTTCAATTCAACCAAGATGCTTAGTAGCATTTCATCTGGTTTTATGTTTTGAGTTCAAATTCTGCCAATGTTGATTTTGCCTTTAATCCTTTCAGGGGTTGATAAATTGAGTAGCAGTTGAACAAAGGGGCTGATATAATCAACTCTCCCCTCCCTCAAAATTTCAAGCCTTGTGCCTTTAGTAAAAAGGATTATTATTATTATTATTATTATTATTATTGTTGTTGAGTGTGAGAGCAGTGCATGCCATCAAAGTGACACTGGGATAAAATATAGGAAGCCCAATATACCCATCATGACTACCCGTCTGATAAGGGTACACTAGGCACATGCATCACAACCATATGTGCGTGACATGGTGATCTCATATTAAGATAAACAGCATATGACCTTGCAGGTGAGGCCCAGTCAGAATTTACTTCTGGTCAAGTAACCCATCACGTTCAAAAGGTCCCTGAATAAGGGTTGTTTAAGGATGTTGAACGAAACACCCATGTTTCCAGAGGTGAATTATTCAAACCCCAAAGAATCCCTCTCGACACATGGCTTTGATGCTCCCCCACTACTTCTGCTCGTGGTCAGAGATGCACATATCGTCAGCCACTAAGGGACATGGTCAAACAACTGACAGGCAAATCTGTGGTATTGAGCAGAATATTTGCTGTAGCCCATCTTTTATACCAAGACAAAGCAATGTACATGATACCACTTCCAATCAGTTAAGATCAGAAGCCATGAGAGCCACTGCCTGGTACTGCATCGGGGCATTATTATTATTATTATTATTATTATTATTATTACTACTATTATTGACTTTTAACATTGTACAAGGTCACACATATTTTCTTTTTATTTAAGAGAGACAGGAAGTATACAGTGTTGATTATGGCAACCCAATATTGACTAGTACTTATAATAAATAATGTTATTTAAATTCTGTATGAGATGGTAGAAATTTTAGTCAGTAGATTGTAAATCTATTTATAAGTGTTTTGCTTTCTCATGGTTTTATATTTTAATTAAAAGGTAAAGCTGACATCCTCCAAGATTTGAGCTCAGAATGTAAATAGCAGTAAGTAAACACCACAAGGCATTTTATCACTGCTCTAATGATTTTTCCAATCTTCCACCCCTTCATTATCATTAAAATTACCAACTACAAAGGCGGTGAGCTGGCAGAATCATTAGCACGCCAGGCGAAATACTTAGCAGTATTTCGTCTGCGTTACGTTCTGAGTTCAAATTCCGCCAAGGTCAACTTTGCCTTTCATCCTTTCGGGGTCAATAAATTAAGTACCAGTTATGCACTGGGGTCGATGTAATTGACTTAATCCATTTGTCTGTCCTTGTTTGTCCTCTCTGTGTTTAGCCCCTTGTGGGTAATAAAGAAATAAGTATTTCGTCTGTCTTTATGTTCTGAGTTCAAATTCCATGAAAGCCAACTTTACTTTTCATCCTTTCAGGGCCAATGGAATAAGTACCAGTTAAAACTGAGGTTAATGCAATCACCTTACCCTTCCCACCAAACTTAGAAGCCTTGTGCCAAAATCTGAAATCAATATTAACAACTGCAATCTTAAATGAATATCTCATGTCAAAATTAGTTCACTTGATCTACAGCGTATCTTTATATTTATTTTCATTAAGACAAATTCCGTCTTCGGTTTTATATTATTTACTAAAGCCAAACATCTGAATGTCATTGAAACAATGTAAACCTCTTCTAAAGACAGCAGTACCGATCAAAGGAATGGTGATTAGTGTCAACAAGAGGATATAGTAATCAAACGTAGACATTTTAAGTGAAGGTTACATGAACTTACGATGGCCTTTCTAACAGGTACACATTATATTTACACCTCTAAATGGACACAGCAAATACAAGATTGGAACACTGACTTACTAAACTGCATAATGTTGACAAACTGGTGTTTTCAAGACGGCTACTTAAGAATGAACTGTCTGGAATCAAATAACGTAATAAAATTCTTAGCATTTACAAATAATGCCTTGAATTAAAATTAAAAAAATTCATCACACCATCATCAATTAATGTCCACTTTTCCATGCTTGCATGAGTCGGATGGAATTTGTTGAGGCAGGTTTTCCACAGCTGGATGCGCTTCCTGTCACTAACCCTCCCCTGTTTTCAAGCAAGGTAATAATTGTCACATGGTCGGACATGTATTCCATGGAATAATGAGGAAACATCACTTGTATGAAGATGATACTAATTTACAACCATCATATAATGCCAAGACAAGAGTATACACACACACACACACACACACGTCAACAGCATTGCCATCATTGTTTTAAGATCCATTTTCCACTAACTTGCATACACACATACACGCACACACACATACACACACACACATGCATGTGCACACACAAACAGACCTTGCTTCTCTCAGTTTCTGTCAACCAAACAGCTTACAAGGTTCTCGTCAGCTCAGGATTATAGTAGAAGACATTTGCCCAAGGTGCCCTGCAGTGAGACAGAACCAGAGACCACATATTTGGGAAGCAATCTTCTTAAACAAACAACCATACCTGCCCCTAATGTCATATCGACATACAATAAAAGGATTATACTCTTTTACTCTTTTACTTGTTTCCGTCATTTGACGGTAGCCATGCTGGAGCACCGCCTTTAATTGAGCAAATTGACCCCAGGACTTATTCTTTGTAAGCCTAGTACTTATTCTATCAGTCTCTTTTGCTGAACTGCTAAGTTATGGGGACATAAACACACCAGCATCAGTTGTCAAGCGATGTTGGAGGGACAAACACAGACATACAAACATATACACCACATACACACACACACACATATATACATATATACAACGGGCTTGTTTCAGTTTCTGTCTACCAAATCCACACACAAGGCTTTGGTCAGCCCGAGGTTATAGTAGAAGACACTTGTCCAAGGTGCCACACAATGGGACTGAACCCAGAAACATATGGTTTGTAAGCAAGCTACTTACCACACAGCCACTCTTATTTATTGATGTTTAGTCCCAGGTCAGCTTTGGTCAAGCAGGCCTAAGATCAAAAACATTTCAACCATGACCACCCAGGTCTTTTCGGGCATAATTTCTCTCCACCAATCATTCTGGAACCAACCTGCTGAAGACCACCACTGGTTTTATTTTATAAACTCCCTGTTTTAGAATTATTTAAGTTAAAAGTTTTTATCAAAATTCCATGTTAAATTATATTCCAAACATTACTCTTTACTCTTTTACTTGTTTCAGTCATTTGACTGTGGCCATGCTGGAGCACTGCATTTAGTCAAGCAAATCGAACCCAGGACTTATTCTTTGTGAGCCTAGTACTTATTCTATCAGTCTCTATTGCCAAACCGCTAAGTTACGGGGACGTGACGCACCAGCATCAGTTGTCAAGCGATGTTGGGGGGGAAAAACACAGACACACAAACATATACACACACACACATACATATATATATACATATATACAACAGCCTTCTTTCAGTTTCTGTCTACCAAATCCACTCACAAGGCTTTGGTCGGCCCGAGGCTATAGTAGAAAAGTGGGAGTGAACCCAGAACCATGTGGTTGGTAAGCAAGCTACTTACCACACAGCCACTCCTACGCCTCCTACATTAGTTTAATAAAGATAATTATTTTACTAAATTCTTCATTATTTCCAACATTAATTGAAAGAAAAGCAATGTGTTTTCATAAGAATATGGTGATGAAAATATTGATGTGTTAAAGTGTGATTTGGCCAAGAAACCCAGTACAAACTCCTTCATTGATAAACTCATATGCATTTATAAGCCGGAGGTTCTTTGTAAGCTGTGTTTAAAAGTAAAACTTGTAAGGTGAAGCGGAAGACTCGGAAAAAATGAAAAGTACGAAAAATATGCATAAAATTTTCAGACAAGTGGAAATAAATATATAAATAATGTTGAAATGTGGAACAAAACACACACACACACACACACACATGCACATACGTACACATGTACATAATAATGAGTAGTGGTTATTGATATGGATGGAAGCACTCCGTCGGTTACGACGATGAGGGTTCCGGTTGATCCAAATCAACGGAACAGCCTGCTCGTGAAATTAACGTGTAAGTGGCTGAGCACTCCACAGACACGTGCACCCTTAACGTAGTTCTCGGGGATATTCAGCGTGACACAGAGAGTGACAAGGCCGGCCCCTTGAAATACAGGTACAACAGAAACAGGAAGTAAGAGTGAGAGAAAGTTGTAGTGAAAGAGTACAGCAGGGATCACCACCATCCCCTGCCGGAGCCTTGTGGAGCTTTTAGGTGTTTTCGCTCAATAAACACTCACAAACGCCCGGCCTGGGAATCGAAACCGCGATCTTATGACCGCGAGTTCCCTGCCCTAACCACTGGGCCATTGCGCCTCCACTAGGTTATTGACAAGGGAAATAAAGGTTGGCAGTCATGTAAAAGTTTAATCAAAAATGATTATGGTTGATCCACAAAACTAATATTTACTAGAGAAATAGCTAAACCAGAAAGTAATGTTAGGAGAATTGAAAACCTTTTCATTCATATTTGTGTCAATATATATGTAGAGGGAGAGAAGAGAGAGAGAGAGAGAGTTGTTTATGGTAATATAGAGATTTGAATGGAAAGAATACTATTTAATAGCATGAATATTCTCTCATGACATAGGCGTTTATGGGGATGAAATAGTGCAGGTAAATAGGTTATAAATAATTTGTAGAAATGGGAAATTCCACAGTAATAAAAGAAAAACATTTGTATTTTTTTCTTTTTTTCATATACTTTATCAGCAAGAGGAAACTAGTTATATCCATTATGTCAAATAATTAGCCATAAAACATTCAATCTGAGCACAATTCTATTTCACATTAGAAAAAAAGATCAAACATATTACTTTCTTTTGTTTATTTATCTATTTATTTATTTGTTTGTTTGTTTATTTGTTTGTATATGCAATTTCATTAGGACTTTCCTGAAATCACATCAAAGATTGTCAATAGAAAATTTATTTCTCCGGAACTTTCCTTTTGTTATAAGTTAAAATAAGAACATTGCAGTAAAATGTTTTTATTTCTGGGTCCTTTTGTTACCATATTTCTGTTAAAATATACTGCTTTTTTACCCTCCAATTGATATTATAAATAACAAAAACATTGCCAAATAACTTTCTCGTTATTAAGGTGGAGTTTGGAATATAAATTAACAGGAAATTTTTGAAGAGTGGTTTTGATTTAAATCACTTTCAAACAGGAAGTTTGTATCATAGAATCAAGGACCACCACCATCAATTCACCATAGAGAAAGTTCACCACAAGGAAAGCTTACTGAGAAAATATATCCATAGTATCTCACCATTCTTCTTCCTACCTTTAACCCTCCAACGCGGAGTATAGGCCACTTATAATTGAATTCCATGCTGCATAATTTTTCGCTTCTGTACTTATACTCTGCCATGAATGTCCCCCTTTCTCTAGTTCCTTTTGTGTTGATCTACGCCACGAGTTCTTAGGCCTACCTCTCTTTCTATATCCATTCGGTTTCCACTGTAAAGCACTTTTCGCTACATTTGGTGTGTCTTTTCTAATTGTGCTACCAATCCACTTCCACTTTTTCTTAAATATTTGCTCCCTAATCGAAACTTGATTTGTTCTTTGCCATAGCTCCATATTGCTTGTGTGTTCGGGTCATCTAATTTTGAGTATACTACGCAAGCATCTGTTGATGAATGATTGTATTTGCTTATTTGACTTAACTGTTGTTCGCCATGTCTCAGCCCCATACAATAACACCGCTTTTACGTTAGTATTAAAAATTCTTATTTTGTTCTTTATTGAAATTACACTTGCGCTCCATATTTTTTTCAACAGGTGAAAAGCGGTCCTTGCCTTACTTATTCTTGTCTTAATATCCTCATCATCGCTGCCAATAAACGTTATCTTACTACCTAAATACGTTAACTCGGCTACATCCTTTAGTTCACCGGTTTCTAGTTTAATACGTTCGCTGCTTTCTTCATTCTCACCATTAATAGTTAAAAACTATTTTTGGGGGGAAAAAAATGGAAAGAAAAATTAAAGTTGAAAAATTACATCAAAAAATTCATATACTCTTTTACTTGTTTCAGTCATTTGACTACGGCCATGATGGAGCACCGCCTTTAGTCGAGCAAATCGACCCCGGGACTTATTCTTTGTAAGCCCAGTACTTATTCTATCGGTCTCTTTTGCCGAACTGCTAAGTGACGGGGACGTAAACACACCAACATCGGTTGCCAAGCAATGCTAGGGGGACAAACACAGACACACAAACACATACATACATATATATATCTATATATACATATATACGACAGGCTTCTTTCAGTTTCCGTCTACCAAATCCATTCACAAGGCATTGGTTGACCCGGGGCTATAGCAGAAGACACTTGCCCAAGATGCCACGCAGTGGGACTGAACCCGGAACCATGTGGTTGGTTAGCAAGCTACTTACCACACATGATGAATTGATGACACTGCACTTACCAAACATGGGACAGTTTTAGGTGAGTTGGTACCAATAGGGTTGGCTATAAATTTTCTTCAGTTACAAGTTAAATATGAGCAATTCAGCAAAATATTTTTACTTCTTAATCCTTTTGTTATTATATTTCAGTTAAAATACACTGCCTTTCTTTCAATTAATTATGAAAATAATGAAGTATTTATTAAAATAACTATGTTGTCATTAAGCTGTTACTTGGAACATTGATAAACATAGAATTTTAATGAAAGAAGGTTTTTATTTAGATCATTTTAAAAGAGGAAATTTGTATTGTAGAATCAAAGGAAGTCTTAGGTGGGTTGATATCAAAAGTATTCAAGCAGGAAGTTTAGATCATAGAATCAGGGACAATCAGAGGCAGGTTGATATCAAAAGGGTTAAACAACAACTTTTCTTTAGTCATAAGTTAAATAAGAGTGTTCAGCAAAGCCTTTGTACTTCTTAAGTCAACCATGAAATTTCCATATCGACAACAATGGAAAATATGGAAAGCATTAAGTTATGCAAATTCACTTCCCTTGCATCAAGGGTGGCCTACACAGAATACATTTTATGTGTTTGCTCAGTTGATAAAAATAATTTGGGATGCCTTTGCAAATTTTATCCGTCATCATCATCATCATCATCATTGTTTTCATGTCCACTTTTCAATGACTGCATGGAAATTGTTGAAGTTGATTTCCTATGGTCAAGTGTTCTTCCTGTCATCAATCCCCACCTGTTTCAAGCAAAGTAATATTTCCCCTTGGTTGGATATATTTATCACAGAAGACTGGAAATGAATGACACTGCTTATATGACAGTGGGATTCATTTACAACTTATCACATAACGTCAAGGAAAGAACACAGAAACACACTCACACATACTCATTCTCTAAGGATTTTTTCTTCCTTTTTTGTTCTTGATTGTCAAGACAACTTTACAAAGATATTTACATTTGTGGAACAATTGCAAAAGAAATTATTAAGATGATGAGGATGATGAAAAAAACTAACAATTTGTTCATTATATTATTTTACTTGTTTCCATCATTAGACTACAGCCACGCTGGAGCACCACCTTGAGCAAATTGACTCCAGGACTTATTTCTTCAGCCTAGTACTTATTCTATCACTTTCTTTAGCTGAACTGCTAAGTTATGGGGATGTAGGCACATCAACACTGGTTGTCAAATGGTGATGGGGAACAAATACACACACAAAAACACAAGCTTAGTTATATACATACATACATACATACATACATACATATGTACATGTATACATATATACAATATATACACATGCATATACAAATTTCCCTTTGTATAAGGGTCATTTTTCATAGCATTTTTCCGATGGCCAGATAACTGAAGATGGTGGCATGGATTTCCACCTCGGCATCTGAAACTCGGAGTTTTACCTTGGCTACCGAATAATTGTCACATATTATTTTACAGATAAATTCTTCTATTTACATAATATTGAGGTCTCTTTCTTTCTTTTGTCATCTTACCGTTTTTATCAATATATATCATCATCATCATCATTTAGCGTCCGTTCTCCATGCTAGCATGGGTTGGACGGTTCAACTGGGGTCTGTGAAGCTGGAAGGCTTCATCAGGCCCAGTCAGATCTGGCAGTGTTTCTACGGCTGGATGCCCTTCCTAACGCCAACCACTCCGTGAGTGTAGTGGGTGCTTTTTACGTGCCACCCGTATATATATATATAATATATATATATAATATATATATATATATATATATATAGACACACACACACACACGAGTGAGTGGACAAGCAAAAGAAAAGGGCACTCATCACATTTAACACCTGGTCAGGTACCCTCATCAAATAATATTTATTCAACTGATATGAGTAATACAAATTGTGGTAATACAGGTGGGAAAAGTATTTCTTAACTCATCTCAGTGTTTATGATGATACTAAATTAATGTTGACCATTACACAAATACTTTAATTTTAAAAGATGCATTAATTAAGATGTGTCAATCAAAGACAACACTCCCATTGCTAATGTAATCAATGGACAATATTACAAACCTTATGTTAATTAAAAAAGGTGTGTTCTATTTACATTTTTCATATTTTTGATGCAGATCAAATACTGAACTGGCGACAGACCTCTTTATATAACTAAATACATTATATATAATTATTTCGTTTTAGATATACAAACACAAATTGCTTTGCTGTGAAGTCTTAACTCAACCCTGACTAAGCAGATTTGTGATCAAAGGCCTTCAAACTATGTGTGTTCCACCTTTTTCTAGAGGATATCTTTGAATGCATTATCTGATGTATCCTCTCTTTATTTAACATAGTGGAGTGCAGGTGTGAGTGTGTGCCTGAGATTTTGGCTTTGCAATCCAATGGCTTTGGGTTCAGCCCCACTGCATGGTACCTTATGCAACTCTCTTCTGTTACAGTTCCGAACTGGTGAAAGTTTTCTGAGTATATGGAAGGTAAAAAAAAAGGTGTGTTATGTGTTGTCTTGACTGTGCATGGTAGCTGTAAGCAAGCATTACCATCATACAAGTGGTGCCCTTCGTTTCCAATCTTTGAAGAAAGCATATCCAGCCAGGCAGTGACCATTACCTTACTTGGAAGTGAGGGTTGGCAACATAAAATTCATCCATCCCTAGAAAATCTGCCTCAATGAAGTCCATCTGACCCATGCAAATATGGAAAAGAGGACAGTAAAGCAATGATAATGATTTGTGGAAGACTTGGCTTATCTAAAAGAAATCTATGACAAAAGGCAATCCAGCTGTGACCATCTTATTTAATTCTTTTTGTACTCCTTGCATTGTAATGTCTAATGCAGGATGCAGGCTTTTGGAGTTATGTACAATAATGTTATGTATCCTTTTCTTATTTAACATGATAGGGTGTGATCTGTGAGAGATTTTACTATTATTTCTAGTATATTGGCTGACCACATTAAGGTTCCCTTGTTGGTGTGAGTGAATACTTCATTCACAATACTTATTCATTGAACAAGTTAATGTCATCACACAAAATTACAACTTACGTTTCTCTGGCTTCCTCCAACGTGAAACAGAGAAAGTATTTAACATTTAACTAAATGACCTTTTAATTAGATATTGGTCATGATGCTTAAATAGTGATTAAATGAAGATATAAAATAAAAATCACACACAAACACACAAGAATTAAAAATATCTAAAATAAAAAGAAAAGAAAAAAAGAAAAGAAAAAAAACTAAATCTTCAGACATAGCTGTGTGGTTAAGAAACTTGCTTCCCAACCAAGTGTTTCGAGGTTCAATCCTATTGCATAGCACCTTAAGCCTACATAGTCTTGTGAGACGATTTGATAGAAAAAAGGCTGTTGCATATATATATATATATATATATATATATAACGGAAAGCTTTATGAAAATAAACAAAAGACGAAGGCAGGTGGAATACAAACAAACAATTGTATTAGTATGGCGCTCAGGAATATAAATAAAACAAGTCTTTTACGTTTCGAGCCTACGCTCTTCAACAGAAAGATACACAGAAAAGAAACACGGAAAGAAACAAGGAGAGAAAAAATGCGTGCAGAAGCTAGTGAATCAACATATATATATATAAGGTGAGATGGCAGAATTATTATATTCTGAGTTCAAATTCTACCAAGATCGACTTTGCTTTTCATCCTTTCATGATTGATGACATAGAGTTTGATGACAGAAATACCAGTTGTGCACTTAAGGCAGCAAGCTGGCAGAAACGCTAGCACGCCGGATGAAATGCTTAGTGGTATTTCGTCTGCTGCTACGTTCTGAGTTCAAATTCCACCGAGGTCAATTTTGCCTTTCATCCTTTTGGGGGTCGATAAATTAAGTACCAGTTATGCACTGGGGTTGATGTTATCAACTTAATCCGTGTGTCTGTCCTTGTTTGTCCCCTCTATGTTTAGCCCCTTGTGGGCAATAAAGAAATAAGAAATACCTGTTGTGCACTGGGATCGATGTCATCAACTAGCCTCCTACCACAAAATATCAGGCTTTGTGCCTTTAGTAGAAAGAATATAAATGTTTGTGTGTGTGTCCAATATCACATGATGTATATAAAATGAGCATCTCTATCATACAAGCCACGCTGTTCTTTCCCAGTCTTCTATGAAAAACATTTGGCTAAGTGGAAATATTACCTTACTTGGAAACAGGTCAGGGTTGGTAACAGAAAAGGAATTCAGCTGTAGAAAATATGCCTCAACAAATTCTGTCTCATCCATACAAACATGGAAAAGTGGACATTAAAACAATGACGATGATGATGATGGTTGTCGTTGTTGTCGTCATTGTCCTGTAATCCTTAACTCCCAAATTTCCTATGACGGCTTGCTTTCTTTTTAAAAGACCAATCCCAAAATTATAAGGAGTTTTTAACAGCTTTTAGTTTTTGTTTTAAAGTAAAAATGTTATTGTTTTCTTCATTTAATAACAAATTATATATATATTCATATAATTAGTTGTTTTACTTTTTTCACTCCCTCTCTCTCACTCTATCTGTGTGTGTGTGAGAGAGAGAGAGAGAGGGGGAGAGAGAGAGAGAGAGCGATCCTAATTGTGTACTTTGGAAAATAGACAACCTCAACTGGGGCTGAAATATTTAACAAAATGTTTGAAAAAGAATCATTTTTTTGTGAAAAAAAAATTTACAATCTTCCAATGTAGTAAATTTTGTTAAACACTTTCATATTTCCATTCCCCCCCTCCTCCACATTCTCATGCAGGGAGTTTGAAATTCTTTTCAAACGAAGTCTTTATATACTTTTATTATTATGGAACAATGTTGTTTAATTTCTCATGGGTCATTAAAGAAGATTGCAGCTGACTACCACAGACAACCTTGAAAGGACAGGAGCAAACAAAAGGAAATGCCACGCCATATATAGACATGTGTGTGTGTGTGTGTGGTGTGTGTGTGTGTGTGTGTTTATACTTTTCAATAGAAATGACAGTACAGTATTTTAGTCAATTAGTTAAAAACTAGGAAATCAGTCTACTAGTGTATCTACGAAGTAGAAATTTGTTCATAAGTAGAATATCTGGTAAAATGAAAACAAACACACAGTAAACATTTCTCCTTGAATTTTTCAAATTTTTCTTTACTTTGATTCAGATAAATACTGACTTATATACACATCAAAGTAGCTATGAAATTTAATTACTATTGTAAGAAGTATTGGTCTGTACTTTCCCTCTAATAAATTCAGGGGAAATGAGATTACCACACACATATACAGGCACAAACTGAAACCCATTTTACCCAGCTCCATAGTTAACCTAATCAATTTACAAGCCAAGGAAGACTGTGGTCAAATGAGCTGCTAGAAAGAGCAACCAAATTCCTCAAACTACTGTACTGTACTGTCTTAAAACTGAAGGACATGATGGGTGTGGTGGACTCTACAGTCAATTTCAACAAATGAGCATCCAGTTGGGTAACATTCATTCTAGTGAAGAGTGAAGGATCTACTAATTTGGTCTCTTGTCTTTGTTGCGAGAGTGAAGACTGGACAGACAGAACGATGACAATGAAAGATGGACGATATTTTCTCTTGCTTTAGCTGTCAGGTAGCAGGAGAAATTTACCTGTGGAAAGCAGTTTTACCATATTACTTTGAAAACACCTCCCTATACTGCAAGAACCAGAAACACCTCAGTAGCATTTTTACCAAAAGAAAATTTTTCAGATTTTCTTAATTTTTTCACATATTTCATGAAATACTGTATGACTGTGATGCTTGTTTACATATCCACACACACAGACGTGTGGACACACGCACACGCACACACACACACACTTTCCAACCATGTGGTCTCTAGTTCAGTCCTATTTTGTGTCACCTTGGGCAAAAGTCTTCTGCTACAACTCCCAGGCTGACCAAAGCCTTGTGAGTGGATTTGGTAGATGGAAACTGAAAGAATCCCATCATGTGTGTGTGTGTACGTGCCCTTGTCTTGGCATCATGTGATGGTCGCAAACAAACATCATACAAACAATATTGTTCATTTCCAATCTTCTAAGAAAAGCATGCCTGACAATGGAAGAATATTACTCTGCTTGAAAAGAAATATATATATATATATATAAAGTTAATCCAAATATGAAAGCACAAAAAAACACAACGCAAGGACGTGGAACAAATATAGTATTATTGGACGCTCAGGAAAGAAGGAAAGAAGGAGGGTTTAACGTTTCGAGCGGAGCTCTTCGTCGGAAACATAGGAGAAGGGAAGATCCAGAGAAGGGAAGACAGAGGAAAAAAAAATCGCCAACGGTACACATGCGGTCACATATATATATATATATGTATATATATGTATATATATATATACACACACACACACACACACACACACACACAGGCAAAATTTCTTAATCGGAAAGCTGTAAAATTCTTAATCAGACAGCTGTGCCTGGGCTTAGACATTTGGTATATTTAGAAGTATTATCTTACTTTCTACATGTAGCATGGTAATATTTCACATTAATACAGTGAATCTGTCTGAGAGAGAGCTTAAACATATTGTAATCTGAGCACATCATCACATAATGTTTTCTTCCTGAGAGCAGCTTTATTAGACAGATAACATTTTCAATGATAAAAACTAAAACTAGACTTATTGTTGAGTTATGCTTAAATAAAGTGTTTTTGCTTCAGCTAATTTTGAAATTAATGAAGAAGTTGATAAAATAATACAGTCGTTTATTTAAAATCTGGAGCATAAATTAACAGGAAGTTTTGAGGAAAGTCTTTAATAAAAATCAATTTAAGCCTGAAGTTTTGTATCAAAATCAGGGGCAGTCTCAGGTAGGTTAATATCAAAAGGAATAACCTTTTAGCATTCAGATTATTCTGTCAAATATATCATCATCATCATCATCGTTTAACGTCCATTTTCCATGCTAGCACGGGTTGGACGGTTTGAACGGGGTCTGGGAAGCCAAGAGGCTGCACCAGGCTCCAGTCTGATGTGGCAGTGCTTCTACAGCTGGATGCCCTTCGTAACGCCAACCACTCCATGAGTGTAGTGGGTGCTTTTTACGTGCCACCAGCACAGGTGCCAGGGGAGGCTGGCAGCAGCCACGATCAGTTGGTGCTTTTTACGTGCCACTGGCACAGAAACCAGTCAAGATGGCGCTGGTATCAGCCATGTTCAAATGGTGCTTTTTACGTGCCACCGGCACAGGTATCACGATTACAATTTCCATTTGATATTTATTTCGATGTTGATGTACTTGACTCAATAGGTCTCCTCAAGCACAGCAGGTCATGTGCCACCAGCACGGTTATTTATTCACAATGTATTCAATTACTCATGCACTATCTCATGGCTTTGAGATTTCGATTGTATGACAGTTTATTATTATAATGATGTCATAAGGTAGGTGTGAGAAGCCAGAGCTGATCGATTTGAACGTTAATCATGTAGAATAATTGGCGTGGTTTAAATGCTAAACGGTTAAATTCATTAACTCATGGCTAAAGTAACAATACTTTCTCCTGCTAGCTAACAGCTAAAGCAAGGATTATGGTAGCATTCATCAGCTTAAACATGGAGACCATCCAGAAGAGTTGCAGGAGATTCCAAAATCGTCTGGAGGATGTGGTTGAAGCCAAGCGCGATTTTATTGAATAAATTTACTCATTAGTATTTCAAGATATTTTTATGTAATTTTGGTAAATATATCTATTAATAAGAGATGTCAGTGTTATTTTCATGTTTGTGTAATTTAAACAACAGTTTATTCATCATGCCCTCTCTCTCTCTCTCTCTCTCTCTCTCTCTCTCTGTCTCTGTGCGTGCATGCGTGCGTGCTTGCATGCGTGCGTGTGTGTGTTTCTGTGTTTGTCCCCTTCACAGCTTGACAACCAGTGTTGTCAACCAGCTAACAGCTAAGGCAAGAGAAAGTATTGTCCATCTTCTGTTTTCTTCATTCCATCTTTCCAATCTTCCTCACTCTCACAACAAAGGCAAGAAACCAAAATATTAGATCCTTCACTCTTCCAAACTCTTCAATAAATTCTTCTAAGAACTAACTAATGCTGACACAGTCATCAGTTCCCCGAGATTCCAAATTTCCCCCCTATATTAGTTATGGCCCAATTAACACAGTCAAAATAATTGGATGTTTTATACTGAGAGTCAGCAATTAGCTATATTTGAAAATCTCAGCAAATGATACACCTGTATCCTAGTAATTACCAATTTTTGGTGCCATCCTATCAGGTGTATATGTACATGCAATCTTATATTCTTTTATTCTTTGATTTGTTTCAGTCATTTGACTGCAGTCATGCTGGAACATTGCCTTGAAAGGTTTTAGTTGAAGAAATAGACCCCAGGACATATTTTTTAAGTCTAGTACTTATTCTATTGGTCTCTTTTGCCAAACCGCTAAGTTACTGGACATAAACACACAAACACTGGTTGTCAAGCTATGAAGGGGACAAACACAGAAACAAAAATACACACACACACACACACACACACATTATATGTACCCTGTACATATAATATGTATATATATATACATATGACAGGTTTCTTTCAGTTTTCATCTACCAAATCCATTTACAATGCTTTGGTCAGCCTTTGGCTATAGTAGAAGATGCCCAAGATGCCATGCAGTGGGACTGAACCTGGAACCATGTGGTTGGGAAGCAAGCTTCTTACCACACAGCCATTTCCACTGAATATCTTTGTAGGTCTTTTTTTATATGTTGAGAAATATTCTGGCCAGCTTGAAGCCGACCAATTTTACTAAAAGTAAAACACCTGATACAATATCTGGATTGGTGTTGCTGCCGCTACATAACTGGATTGTGGTTTCGATTCCTGGACTGGGCGATGTGTTGTGTTCTTGAGCAAAACACTTCATTTCACTCCAGTCCGCTCAGCTGGCAAAAATGAGTAACGCTGCAATGGACTGGTGTCCCGTCCAGCTGGGGAACACATACGCCATAGAAACTGGGAAACCGGACCCATGAGCCTGGCTAGGCTTTAAAAGGGCACATGTGGAAGCACATGGCCTAGTGGTTAGAGCAGCAGACTCACAGTCGAGGGATCGTGGGTTTGAATCTCAAACCGGGTGATGTGTTTGTTTATGAGCGAAACACCTAAGCTCCACGCAGCTTTGGCAGAAGGTAATGGCGAACTTCTGCTGACTCTTTCGCCACAACTTTCTCTCACTCTTTCCTTCTGCATCTTGCAGCTCACCTGCGACGGACTGGCGTCCCGTCCAGGTGGGGACCCTATATGCCAAGGAAACTGGGAAACCGGCCCTATGAGCCAGGCATGGCTCGAGAAGGAACAAACAAAACAAATCAAGGCAAGGAAGCACAAACATACACACGTATATACATGCACACAATGGATGTCTTTCAGTTTCTGTTTACTAAATCCACACACAAGACTTTGGTCAGTCTGAGGCTATAGCGGAAGACACTTGCCAAAGATGCCACACAGTGGGACTGAACCCAATACCTATTTCTTTACTACCCACAAGGGGTTAAACACAGAGAGGACAAACAAGGACAGACACACGGATTAAGTTGATTATATCGATCTCAGTGCGTAACTGGTACTTATTTAATCGACCCCGAAAGGATGAAAGGCAAAGTCAACCTCAGCAGAATTTGAACTGAGAACGTAACGGCAGACGAAATACGGCTAGGCATTTCGCCCGGCGTGCTAACGTATCTGCCAGCTCGCCGCCTTTTTGACTGAACCCAATACCATGTGGTTGGGAAGCAAAATTCTTAACCACACAGCAATGCTTGTACCTACACTACAGTGTGAAAAATATATAACATTTCTGAACCTTATATAATGTTTATTTGATAAACCTGTTTATCAGTTATTTAGAAAATAAAACCACATAATATCTTACTTAAATAGACAATAAATTATACAGTTGATAAGCTATAATGACAACAGCTTATGAGTTATACTGTTTAATTAACAGTGTTCCAGATGAACAAGTGGACGGAAAGTAACTCAATACAGAAGTTAATGTGGTCGTAAATTAAACATAAATATACAGTATGAATCTCAGGAAATAATGAATAAAGAGATATGAATACAAATTATTAGGTATTTCAACTATCAATTATTCATCTCGATGAATTTGTCAAAATGTTTGCTAAATAACAATCTAATCTATTGCCACTTGATAATGCTTAGTTTTTGTCCCCTTATATATATATATACTCTTTTACTCTTTTACTTGTTTCAGTCATTTGACTGCGGCCATGCTGGAGCACCGCCTTTAGTCGAGCAAATCGACCCCGGGACTTATTCTTTGTAAGCCCAGTACTTATTCTATCGGTCTCTTTTGCCGAAACGCTAAGTGACGGGGACGTAAACACACCAGCATCGGTTGTCAAGCAATGCTAGGGGGACAAACACAGACACACAAACATATATATACACACATATATATATATATACATATATACGACAGGCTTCTTTCAGTTTTCGTCTACCAAATCCACTCACAAGGCATTGGTCGGCCCGGGGCTATAGCAGAAGACACTTGCCCAAGATGCCACGCAGTGGGACTGAACCCGGAACCATGTGGTTGGTTAGCAAGCTACTTACCACACAGCCACTATTTTGTTGAAGTATGCATGTATGTATGTATGTATGTACGTACACACACACGTAAGTCTTCAACAGAGTCCCCTTCTACATTATAAGTTATGAATGCTGGGACTATCAATAACTCTAGTCTATCCTTGCCTGTTGTCATCGTTAGCAGCAACAGCAGTAGCATCATCATCATCATCATTTTAACGAGAGTACATTAGAAAACAGACGTTAAATAGTGATGGTGATGATGATGATGTGTGAGTGTGAGTGTGTGTCTGTGTACGTGTGACTCTGTGAGCATGTGTGTGTGTGTCTGTGCATATGCATGACTCCGTGTGTGTGTGTGTGTGTGTGCATGTGTGTGAGAGGCTGTATGTGTGTGTGTGTGTGCATGTGAGAGACTGTATATGTATGTGTGAGAGACTGTATGTGTGTGTGTGTGTGAGAGAGACTGTGTATGTGTGTGTGACTGTGTGTGTGTGTGTGTGTTTCACTCTGTGAGTGTGTGTGTGTGATGATGATATGTGAGTGTGTGTCTGTGCATGTGTGACTGTCTGTGTGTGTCCGTGCATGTGTGTGTGACTGTGTGTGTGTGTGTGACTGTGTGTGTGTGTGTGTGTGTGACTGTGTGTGTGTGTGTGTGTGTGTGTGTGTGTGTGTGTGTGTTTGTGTATGCGCTTCCGTGTCTTGACATCAAGTAACAAGAGTTGTAAACATGATAGGAAAAGTGTCATTTCATTTCCCAATCTTCTGTAAAAACATATCTAGCCAAGGAGAAATATTACCTTATATGGAAACAGGTGAGAATTGATTACAAGAAGAGCATCCAACCATTAAAAAGTTTGTCTCAAAGAATTCTATCAAGTCGTGCAAGCTTATAAAGTAGGCTCTAACCCTTTCGCAGTCAGATTACTCTGTCAAATGTAAAGCCAATTAATTCACACTGTTTTGAATTAATCATGTATTATCTTGAAGCTTTGAGATTTCAATGGTGTATTTGTTTAGTTTTAGAATGACATTGTAGGGTAGGTGTAAAAGGCCAAATCTTGCCAGTTTGAACATATAAGTGGTTGGAATATTTGAGCTAGACAAGGCCAGCTTAAACACTATAGGATTAAACAGAAAATATAAATATATACAAGTGCATGCAAAAAAGACCAAGGTTCTTACTGAGCCATCGGCTTACAACACAGATTCCCCAGATTTTGTGACTTCCATTCTACCCTCGGCTCTCTCAATGGAATGTCAGTCTACCACAAGATAACTCATTTTTGCCAGCTGAGTGCCAGCGAGCTGGCAGAATCGTTAGCACGCCAGGCGAAATTCTTAACGATATTTCGTCTGCCACTACATTCGGAGTTCAAATTCCACTGAGGTCGACATAGCCTTTCATCTTTCAGGGTTGATTAAATAAGTACCAGTTACGAACTGGGGTCGATGTAATCGACTTAATCAGTTTGTCTGTCCTTGTTTGTCCCCTCTGCGTTTAGCCCCTTGTGGGTAGTAAAGAAATAGATATTTCGTCTGCCGCTACATTGTGAGTTCAAATTCCACCGAGGTTGACTTAGCCTTTCATCCTTTCGGGGTCGATTAAATAAGTACCAGTTATGCACTGGGGTCAATATAATCATCTGAATCCCTTTGTTTGTCCCCTCTATGTTTAGCCTCTTGTGGGCAATAAAGAAATAAACCGAGTGGATTGGAGCAACACGGAATGAAGTGCTTTGCTCAAGAACACAATGCATTGCTTGGTCCAGAAATTAAAACCACAATCTTATGAACATCAATGTAAAAAAAGTGAAAGTAAAGACTCTCTTCAGTCATGAATGACCATGGGATTGCACAGAAAGTTGTGCCCTCCAAGGCAAAAGTCCAGGCAAGGTTGTTTATGGAAGACCAGCAGTTGCCCATGCATACCAGCATCCCCTCTCCATGCCACTGATGTTATCCAAGGGAAAGGCAAAGGGGCCGATACATTTTAGCATTAGTGATGTCATAACTCATTTTTGCCAGCTGAGTGAACTGGAGCAATGTGAAATAAAGTGTCTTGCTCAAGAACACATCTAACAGCCTGTTCCGGGAATCAAACTCACTTCCACATGATTGTGAGCCTGATGCTCTAACCACTGAGCCATGTGCCTTCACTGAACATTCTAACTACGAAGCCACATGCCTCCACATGTACATGCATACATACATGTATATATGTGCATACACACACACACACACACACACACACATATATATATATATATATAGAGAGAGAGAGAGAGAAAGAGAGAGAGGTTATGAGAGGTAACGGTATCAATAAGACCCAAAGTTGTCAGGTAATGCTGAGTAAGTGTTATGGACAGACTATAGTTAAACTCCAGATTCGGTGATTATGCGAATGAGGAATATATATATATATACATATATACGTATGCATGTACACACACAGATAAATATATACATATGCACATATATGTGTGAGTTTGTGTGTGTATGCACATATACTCTTTACTCTTTACTCTTTTACTTGTTTCAGTCATTTGACTGCGGCCATGCTGGAGCACCGCCTTTAATCGAGCAACTCGACCCCGGGACTTATTCTTTTGTAAGCCCAGTACTTATTCTATCGGTCTCTTTTTGCCGAACCGCTAAGTGACGGGGACATAAACACACCAGCATCGGTTGTCAAGCAATGCTACGGGGACAAACACACACACGCATATATATATATACATATATACGACAGGCTTCTTTCAGTTTCCGTCTACCAAACCCACTCACAAGGCTTTGGTCGGCCCAAGACTATAGTAGAAGACACTTGCCCAAGGTGCCACGCAGTGGGACAGAACCCGGAACCATGTGGTTGGTAAGCAAGCTACTTACCACACAGCCACTCCTGCGCCTATATATATATATATGTGCATATATGCATGTGAATATGTATGTGTATATACACACACACACACACACACACACAACACACACACAGTGATATGTACTTGAAACTTATCTTGCTGAGTGCTTTACATTACTCAACAGCAGTTGCAGACTATTCTGGAACTAAAGTGTAAACCCAAGGCAAATGAAATAATCTAATTCAATGCACCGATCAATCAAAAATACAGAGCTCATTAAATATTTAATTGCTTATCTCTGCTTCCCCATCGATTAACAAAAACCCATAAGTGCTGGTATTTTCGCTGTCTAAAAGCACCGTTAAAGAACTTTTGTACTACTAGTATAGAATGGTATCATACCATATATAGACTAAGATTCACAGCTAACAGACATCAGGATGCTAATGTAGTAGTAGCTAGGTATTTGAATGATCTCCCTTGCAAAAAAGATTATAGAGTAACCTCCCTTCCTAAGTTTCTCGAAGCGTCTGTGTCATGGGACCCGAGTCTTAATTATTCAAGAAGCTTAGCATTTCTCTTGGAAGTTTCTAGAATGTCTGGCGTTCCATTAATAAAAACAGCTTGCTAACCCTGTTCTTCGCTTCTAAGTCGATTAGATTCATGTCATTGCTATGTCAGTCTATTTCTCTATGTTACATGACTAAAAACCACAGCTTAGCTATTATTTCTACATTTTCTATCTCTGAACTTTCTTGCATAGATTACTTCATTCAACTAGATTCTACATTTTCATTATGTATCATCATCGACCAGTAAATAAAATATATTTTTATGTAGTAAATATATAGTTCTTGAATTTATTCATCTTTTTATGAACTCTTGTAATAAAATACACACAGCCACATCAACACCTGGTACTGACTATATATAACTATAACAGTAATATTCTGACTGATGAGGGAACTATTCCTAGTCAGACACTTGTGTACAGTGTGAAGTTTCCCTATTAAAGAACAGCTTAGATCAAATGCCAATGGCCAATGGGTTAGTATTTTGAGCTCTTGATCGTAAGGTTATGGTTTCAATTCCATGACTGGGTGAAGCATTGAGCCCTTCCTTCAGCTAGTCACTGCATTTCATGTTGCTCTAGTCTACTCAGCTTGAAAATGATGCCAGTAGAAGCAGCAGTGACAAGAGGTTAATTTTGTATGGATCCGGCTGTGTGGCTTACAAATCACATGGTTCTGGGTTCAGTCCCACTGCACAGCACCTTGGGCAAGTGTCTTCTACTATAGCCTCGGGCCGACCAAAGCCTTGTGAGTGGATTTGGTAGACAGAAACTGAAAGAAGCACGTCGTATATATGTGTATGTATGTGTTTGTGTGTCTGTGTTTGTCCCCCCCAACATCGTTTGACAACCGATGCTGGTGTGTTTACGTTCCCGTAACTTAGCAGTTCGGCAAAAGAGACCTATAGAATAAGTACTAGGCTTACAAAAAACAAGTCCTGGGGTCGATTTGCTCGACTAAAGGCAGTGCTCCAGCATGGCCACAGTCACATGACTGAAACAAGTAAAAGACTACTCTCAGTTGGTCAATGTGTCAGTAATTCAGAGAAGCCCTGGCCTCACAAACCAGCAGATTTGAAACAGACTTGGACCTCTTAACTCTTTAACCGCAAAATGAAATTTCATGGTTATTTCAGTGATGATGCTAAATATCCAACAAAAAAGTAGACTTGGTGTTTTCTGCAAGTGATGTTATCTCAATAAACTTGACATATCTAATCAGAAAATACTTTCAAACATGACATCCCTCATCAAAAGATAAATTGGTTTATAAAACTGCTTTCAGCAGTTAAGGGGAATTAAATTTTGAATGGATATATCTGCTTTCCACACTAAAGGGGTTAACATAAGCTTCAACCATTAGCTTCAACCATTTCACTGTAAATATAAAATGCAATGTAAACAAGCCTCTAAACTCTAAAATGTTGTAAAAGCTGGTAGTTAACTTAAAGGTTTGTACATAACTTTAACTTTAAGATATTAAGTAAATAACTGACAAATCTCCCACGGGATAAGAAGCTAGTCTACAAAAAGTTAACATTTCTTGACAATGGAAATAAAGTATACAGAATTAAACACATGTAATGGGAGTGACTTTAAGACTAGCAGGCAGGGTTAACAGCTGCAGGCATGAATAATAGGCATGGGTTTGTGATTAAGAAATTTGCTTCCAAGACATGTGGCTTATAGGTTTGATCCCATTGAGTGGCATTGCAAGTAAATGAATTCTATTATGGACCCCAGGCCAACCAAAGCCTTGTGAGTAGGTTTGGTAAACAAGAACTGAAAGAAGATCATAACATATTTTTGAGTAAATATATTTGTGTGTGTGTGTGTATATATATATATATATCAATGAGATGTCCCTAAGACTGAAAAAAAAGCATATTCTAAAAGAAATTTTGAACAGTTATATTTTATGTAGTCATGTAGTATATGCTATAACCAAGAATATACTACTCAGCTACGTAAAATAACACACACACACACACATATATATATATGTGTGTGTTATTCAAAGGAATTCCAACTCTGTTTTTTATGTTTTATTTATATTCTTTATAATGTTAATGTAGAATATAGAATATAGAGTATAAATAATATATATATAGTAAAATTGAATGAAGTATTGATTGTCTTATTGAATAGATGAAAAATTGAATATCAAATATTAAGGGACTGGTATACTTTCTTGCATTTTAGCAGTCTTCAATGTCCCAGATTGTGACAGGAGTATTTCAACAGTGATTTTTTTATTAACCATAAAGGTCTTGAGACGCTACAACACATTGGGGACACAAAACATCAAAAAAATTATCATGACTGGCTGTCTTTTGTTCTTTATATACATTCCTGTGGACAGCAGTGAGTAGTTGCTTGGCTATTTTTAGAAATGATGCCAAACCATTTTTCAATGTTTATTTTTAGAAATGATGACAGCAGTACTTTTTAAAGATTTTAGTTATAGGGATAAGATTTTTAAACCTCAAATAAGGTTAATTTAATCATTGTTTGTTAAGCTTGGGTTTGAATTTCTTAATAAAGTCCTTTTCTCTCAGTTTTCTCTCAATTTCATTCGGGTTGTAAAGTTTATGAAATGGGAATATCATAAAAGTTTTCCGACCACATGTTGCCAGATGGTTACTCAGTGGTATTTGGCAGACTTCTGGGTTTTTAATTTGTTGTTGATGCACACGCAAGTGTTTTGATAGTGCATTACCTGTCTGGCCAACATACAGTTCTTCACAATTTGGGCATTTGATGCAATAGATTTCTGCTTTTGCAGTTCATGTTCACATTAGTTTTTGTGTTCATATATGGGCCAGTATGAATTAATTAGCATGTACCGCATCGGCTATCATTGTATTTAGATACCGTGAATATATATATATATATATATATATATATATATATAATAATATATTACCGTGAATTTATATATATACAGTATCTACAATAAGTTAGTACACACAACGATTTTTTAAAATTTTTACTTCTTACAACTATATTTTTTCGTAGGATTTAAATGAAACTCGATGTGAACATAGCCATTGTAGTGGTTTAATAAATTTATAAACTATGAAGGAACAAATATCTTTTCAATGTAGAATAATTAAACAAAAACATTTAGAACAAGTAACAAAAAGTAAGTACACAGGAGCGCTTTAAACAAAAATAAGCCTATTTTTAATACTTTGTATGGCCTCCATTGTTATCAATAACAGCAGACAACCTCCTAGGCATTGATTCCACAGTTTACGACATGTGTCCGCCGGAATGCGTTCCATTCACATTTGATGACCTCCTTGAGTTCGTTAATATTTCTCGGATTTTTCCCTGCAATTTTCCGTTTAGATGCTCCCACAGATGCTCTATTGGTTTCAAATCAGGTGACATACTCGGCCATGGTAAGGTATTCACTCGCTTACTTTCTAAGAACGCTTCGTAGGCCGGGACGTGTGCTTAGGGTCGTTATCCTGCTGGAAAACTCCACGTCTGCCAACACTTGTTAAACTTGGTAACATGTTTTCCTCCAATATCTGGCAATAGAGTTTTGAATCCATTTTTCCTTCGATGAAAGCAAGTCGTCCAACTCCTTTGGCACGCATACACCCCCAAATCATCAAGCTCCCACCTCCATGCTTGACAGTTGGCACGACACACTTATCCGTGTAAGCCTCCCCTTTTCGTCGCCACACACGCTTAACGCCATCTGAGCCGAATAGATTTATTTTCGTCTCGTCAGACCAAGGATTTTGTCCAAAACTGCAATCTTTGTCTTTATTATTATTAGCAAATTCACAACGCTTCTTTTTGTGGGAAGTTTTCAGCAGAGGCTTCCTTCGGGGCATGCAGCCTTTAAACCCGTCTTCGTGGAGAATGTTGCGCACTGTCTGAGCACTCACAGTTACGTTTAAACTGTGTGAATTTCTTCTGCGACGCTAGCAGCACTCCGACATCTGCTTCCCTCTATAAGTTGTTCATGCGCTCTTAGTTCGATCACAAAACTTATTTGGTCGACCGGGACGGCGCCATTTGTGACGGTTCCAGCTTTTTTGTACCGTTGAACAACTTTTGCTACCGTATTTCGGCTGATATTTACATTGCCACTTATTTCCGTATATGAATGACCACTCTTGAATAAATTAACAATAGTTTCACGAGTTTTTTCGTAGGCCACGAGGAGCCATTTCCAAGAATAATATGAGAAAAACTTTGGTAGCAATAGATCCAAGCAATAGCAGCGTAATGTAAACAAACAGCCAATGAAATGCCTTTGGTTATTTATTAGGGTACAATAAAAAGGTGCCAACAGAAAGTTCTGCAATTTATAGCTATTTAAGTAAATATTTATTCATGATTAGTGACTTCCATAGCTGTGTACTAATTTATTGTACTGGACTCTATGGATTTTCTCCTATAATTTGTAATAAACAACAAATTTGAACCCTAACGTTTATGCATATTTAAATTTACATATATGGCTAGGTTCACATCGAGTTCATTTAAATCCTACGAAAAAATAAGTTCTAAGAAGTAAAAATTTAAAAAATCGTTGTGTGTACTAACTATTGTAGATACTGTATAAATTATATATATATATATATATATATTATCATGAATTTATATATATATATATATCACCGTGATCGACCAGGCTATCAGATGTTGCTACACATCGCTGGTCACAATGTGCTTCACATTGTTTTAGCCTTCAAATGATGCCAACCCGCTGGCTAAGTGAGCAGACCAACAGAAGAAAGAGGGAAAGTTGTGGTGAAAGTACAGCAGGGATCGCCACCACCCCCTGCCGGAGCCCCGTGGAGCTTTAAGTGTTTTCACTCAATAAACACTCACAACGCCCGGTCTGGGAATCGAAATCGCAATTCTACAACCCCGAGTCCGCTGCCCTAACCACTGCGCCATTATGCCTCCAATATATATATATATATATATATATATACTAGTGTGGTCTGTAAGCACACTCTTAGGGACATACTCAAAATACAGTTTGAATGCTAAGTTTTAAATTTCAAATCTAAACTTTAATTATGATTTATATATATATACATATATACATATATATACAGAGAGAGAGAGAGAGAGAGAGAAATATCATCATCATCATCATTTAACATCTGTTTTCCATGTTGGCATGGGTTGTATGGCTTGACAAGAGCTGGAAAGCCAGAGGGCTATGCCAAGCTCTATCGTCTCTTTTGGATTGGTTTCTACGGTTGGATGCACTTCTTAATGCTAACCCCTTTACAGAGTGTGCTAGGTGCTTTTTTTGTTCCATGACACCAGCACCAGTGGCAGTCACTTACAAGATGAGACAAAGTCTCCTCAATTGGAGTTATATATATATACCATGATTATCATCATTATTAAACAATCATGTTCTATATGGACTGAAGCTAAATGGTTTGAAAGGATCCAATGGGACTGCAGACTGCAACATCCAATGTTTGCTTTGGCATAATTTCTACAGCTGGATGCCCTTCTTAATGCCAACCATTTTATAGCATGTACAGAGTGCTTCATGCATATATGTAAGTGTGTTAGTGCCTGTATGCTTGTTTGCATCCACAATTACCTGTGTGAAAGTTGCAATGAGTAGTGTGGTTGTTATCAGTTCCGTGTCAACAAATCATCAGCTCGCTTCACACTTTTAAAGCTGTGAGGAATAAGAACCCTTCCAAAAAAAACCAAACAACTGAGGATTGATGAGGGGAAGGGTATCCAGTTGCAAAACAATGTCTCAGTAACATATTTTTCTCTAATCCAAGCTAGCTTTGAAAAGCA
The DNA here is from genome assembly GCF_006345805.1 of Octopus sinensis. NCBI lineage: Eukaryota > Metazoa > Mollusca > Cephalopoda > Octopoda > Octopodidae > Octopus > Octopus sinensis. The sequence continues at coordinate 17,220,075 of NC_043006.1, read as the reverse complement.
GATGTAAAACAAACAATATACATCTTTGTGTACAATATATATTTATATCTATATGTATATACAAAATAAAAATAAATGTGCCCTTTTTAAAGCCTAGCCAGGCTCATGGTTTCCCAGTTTCAATGGCGTATGTGTTCCCCAGCTGGATGGGACTCCAGTCCATCGCAGCGTCACTCAATTTTGCCAGCTGAGTGGACTGGAGCAACATGTAATGAAGTGTTTTGCTCAAGAACACAACATATCACCCGGTCCAAGAATCAAAGCCACACTCTTACGATCATGATGCTGACACCCTAACCACTAAGCCACATGCCTCCACATATGTATATATATTTACATATAAATATATATATTTGTTTATATATTCGCTTATTGAATGACATAAAAAGCAAACTATTTGAAAAATATGAATTATCCACGTGTCAGTGTAATTGCTCTTTAAAATTCATTCAAGAATTATCTCGGAAAATATAATTCTTCACCAGCTGTCTAAATCCACAACTCTTTAAATTGTAACTAGTTTCATAAGTGCCAATGCACAAAACTCTCAACCCTTATGTCATTCTGTTGTTTCTTCCGAATATCAATGAAAATATACATACAACATGGGCACAGGAGTGGCTGTGTGGTAAGTAGCTTGCTTACCAACCACATGGTTCTGGGTTCAATCCCACTGCATGGCATCTTGGGCAAGTGTCTTCTGCTATAGCCCCGGGCTGACCAATGCCTTGTGAGTGGATTTGGTAGATGGAAACTGAAAGAAGCCTGTTGTATATATGTATACATATATATGTATGTGTGTGTATATGTTTGTGTGTCTGTGTTTGTCCCCCTAGCATTGCTTGACAACCGATGCTGGTGTGTTTACGTCCCCATCACTTAGCGGTTCGGCAAAAGAGACCGATAGAATAAGTACTGGGCTTACAAAAGAATAAGTCCCGGGGTCGATTTGCTCGACTAAAGGCGGTGCTCCAGCATGGCCGCAGTCAAATGACTGAAACAAGTAAAAGAGTAAAAGAGAGTACAGATGTGGTTGTGTGGTAAGAAGCTTGCTTCCCAACTACATGGTTCTGGGTTCAGTCCTACTGCATGGCACTTTGAGCAAGTATCTTCTACTACAGCCTCGGGCCGACCAAAACCTTGTAAGTGGATTTGGTAGGCGGAAACTGAAAGAATCCCATTGCATAGATTGCTAGCCACTACACATTCTTTATTCCCTCTCCTTGTTTCTTTCTGTGGAAGAGCGTCAGCTTGAAATATTAAAGACTTTTTCACTTCTCGAGCGTTAAACTAATACATCTGTCTGTTGTCTACACCACCTGTCTTCATCTTTTGATTTTTTGTGAATTCTTCCCCTATATGTATATATATATATATATAGATCATCATCATTTAACATCCGTTTTCCCTGCTGGCATGGGTTGGATATATATATATATATATAGATATAGATAGATATGAACATACATACACACACAGAGGTCTGTATGTGTGTGTGTGTCTGTATCTGTGCTTGTCCCCTCTCCATCAATTGAGATGTTGGTATGTTGATGTCCCCTTAACTTAGTGGTTCAGCAAAAGACACCAATAGAATAAGCACCAGGCTTACAAAGAATAAGTCCTGGGGCTGACTAAAAGAGGTGGTGCTTCAGCATGGCCACAGTCAAATGACTGAAAAAAGAATAAAAGAATAAATATATACACGCATATCACACACATACACATATCACACATATAGATTACATATATGTTATAGACAATATTACTAAGAGGAAAAGTTCAGAAAGCAACCATGCTGTAGCATGGCCAACTTATTAAGTCTAACAGACAATCATTGTGAGAGTTGTTGTTTCCCTGCAGTGCTGTACGTAAATTCTATTAGATGCAAATGGAAAGGAGATGGAAATCAACAACAAAATTATTATTATTATATTATTATTATTATCGTTATTATTATTTTTATCATTATCATTATTACTATTATCATCATCATTATTATTATCATCATTATCATCATTATTATTATCATCATTATCATCATTATTATTATCATCATTATCATCATTATTATTATCATCATTATTATTATTATTATCATCATTATTATTATTATCATTATCATCATTATTATTATTATCATTATCATCATTATCATCATCATCATTATTATTATTATCATTATCATCATTAATATTATTATCATCATCATCATTAATATTATTATCATCATCATCATTAATATCATCATCATCATCATCATTAATATCATCATCATCATCATCATAATATCATCATCATCATCATCATTATCATCATTATCATCATTATTATTATCATTGTCATTATCATCATTATCATTGTCATCATCATCATCATCATTATTATTATCATCATCATCATTATTATCATCATTATTATCATTATCATCATCATTATTATTATCATCATCATTATTATTATCATCATCATTATTATCCTTATCATCATCATCATCATCATCGTTTAACGTCCGTTTTCTGCGCTAGCACAGGTTGGACGGTTCAACCGGGGTCTGGGAAGCCAGGGGCTGCATCAGGCTCTGGTCAGATCTGGCAGAGTTTCTACAGCTGGATGCCCTTCCTAACGCCAACCACTCCGCGAGTGTAGTGGGTGCTTTTTACATGCCACCGGCACAGGTGCCAGGGGAGTCTGGCATCGGCCACGATCGGTTGGTGCTTTTAACGTGCCACCAGCACAGAAGCCAGCCAAGGCAGCGTTGGCATCGGCCACGTTCGGATGGTGCTTTTTATGTGCCACCGGCACAGAAGCCAGCCAAGGCAGCGCTGGCATCGGCCACGTTCAGATGGTGCTTTTTATGTGCCACCGGCACAGAAGCCAGTCGAGGCGGCGCTGGCAATGACCACGTTCAGATGGTGCTTTTTATGTGCCACCGACACAGGTATCACAACTCATCATCATCATTATTATCCTTATCATCATCATTATTATTATTATTATTATTGTAGTGGTGGTGAGCTGGTAGAATCATTAGCATGCTGAGCAAAATGACATTACACCTGTCACTATGTTCTGAGTTCAAATTCTGCTGAGGTCAACTTTGCCTTTCACCCTTTCAGAGTCGATAAAATAAGTACCAGTTGAACACTGGGGTCGACGTAATCGACTTATCCCTGTCCCCAAAATTACTACCCTTGTAGCAAGATTTGAAACCATTATTATTATTATGTGCTATACCAAGACACACTTAGACTCATATCTGTCAGCAGCCCTAGGACTTCTAAGAATGGAAGTGAACCCAGTTTCCTTGGCATAGAAATAACTGAGATTACAAACATTCACCCTGTTGAGGGGTGAATGTTGGGATCCTACTGCAGGGTTAACTCCCCTTCTATTGCTGGATTGTTCATTTATAACTGAATGGACTGAAGCAATGTGAAATGAAGTGTCCTGCTCAAGAACACAGTGCACTGCTTGATCTGTGAATTGAAACCAAGATCTTATGATTATGAGTGCATCACGCTAACCAATAGTCCAAGATGCACATAAAAAAACTAACACACACACACACACACACATCAGTTCTCTAATTTCTTTCAGAGCCAGTGAACCACTTAACTGATATTACATATTCTTAATTGAAAATAAATGCTTACTGTTTGTTGGTAATGAACCGAAGAACTTCTTCTTTGTATCTTGTCAATCAGTGTTTTTTTGTGTTTTTTTTTTACAATTAAGAATTTCATTATTGTGTGGTCAAAGTGAGAACATAAATAAGAGAGAAAACAACAAAAATTTTTTAAAAAAACAGAGTGAGAAAAAAGGAAAATAATTAATTTTATTATTTTATCTCGTTTATTTCATTATTAAGAGTCACTGCCTACACATTCTTTGGATCTTATTTTTAATGTTATAAGTTATTTCCAGCTCATTTCAACAATTAAGAAATCATCTCTTTCTCTCTTTGTCACACACATAGACAAATGCACATATGCATATTGTTTGCGATAATTATTTCTATTTCAGTAAAAACTAAAGATAATTAACACCAGAGATGATGATGTCAAACACATATTCAAAATTATTAATAACAACAATGATGATGATGATCATCATCATCATCATCATAATTATTATAATTAGTGGGGTGAGTTGGCTGAATCGTTAGCACACCAGGCAAAATGCTTAGTGGTATTTCGTTTGTCTTCCCGTTCTGTGTTCAAATTCCGCTGAGGTCAGCCTTGCTTTTCCTCCTCTCAGGAGTCATTATACCACTGACACTGCCACTGCCACCACCACCACCATCATTGTTATTATTACTATGGGGATAGATAAGAACACAAGAAAATTAATCTTTGTTTTGCTCTGCTAATTCTGGGGATAGACAAGTGGCTGGTAAAAGCTGTACAAGCTCTGTAGAGGGACGCTGTCAGTAAGGTGAGGGTTGGCAATGAGTATAGTGAAGAATTCCAAGTAGAAGTGGAGGTTCACCAAGGATCAGTCCTCAGCTCCCTCTTAATCATTATAGTCCTCCAGGCAATAACAGAGGAATCCAAGACAGGCTGCCCTTGGTAGCTCCTCCATGCTGATGACCTTGCTCTAATAGCCGAATCATTGCAAGAACTGGAGACAAAGTTTAGGGTGTGGAAGCAAGGTCTAGAATCGAAGGGCCTTAGGGTTAACTTAGCCAAAACCAAAATCTTAGTAAGTAGGAAGGCTGTCAAATCACAACCCCCTTCAGGTAGATGGCCCTGCTTGATCTGTAGAAAAGGCATAGGTAGAAACTCCATACAATGTACCCAGTGTAAGCTATGGACACATAAAAGCTGCAGCAATATCAAAGGAAGATTAAACAGAAAAATAGTTTTTGTGTGCGGCAGATGCAATGGGACATTAAACACTGAAGATGTACAGAAAATAGATTCCATCACATGCCAAGGGAAGAAACTAGAAATAGTTAATAGCTTGTTACCTAGATGACCAAGTCTGTAGTTGGGGTGGTTGCTCTGAGAGTGTAGCAACTAGAGTAAGAATAGCCTGGGCAAAGGTCAGGGAGCTCCTACCTCTGCTGGCAACTAAGGGCCTCTTGCTCAGGGTGAAAGGTAGGCTGTATGATGCATGTGTGCAAACTGCCATGCTGCACAGCAGTGAAACATGAGCCATGAATGCTGAGGACATATGTAAGCCTGAAAGAAATGAAACTAGTATGATCCACTGGATGTGTAATGTCAGTGTGCATACACGACAGAGTGTAGCGCTCTGAGAGAAAAGTTGGGCATAAGAAGCATCAAATGTGGTGTGCAAGAGAGACAACTGCACTGGTATGGCCATGTGTTACGTATGAATGAAGACAGCTGTGTGAGGAAGTGCCGTTCTCTAATTGTAGAAGGAACCTGTGGAAGAGGTAGATCCAGGAAGACATAGGATGAAGTGGTGAAGCATGACCTTCAAACATTGGGCCTCACAGAGGCAATGACAGGAGACCAGGACCTTTGGAGATACACTGTGATTGAGAAGACCTGGCAACTAAAGTGAGATCAAAGCCAAGCACGTCCAGCCCTGTGAAGAATACTCCTGATGCATTGGGCAATATGATATGCTTGAAAAGACCAATATCATAGCTGGGGCCGGTGCCCCTGAGTGGCTCCTCTCCTGGTGGCGTGTAAAAAGTACAATCCAAACATGATCATTGCCAGACCTGCCTTAGAGGCCCCTGTGCCAGTGACATGTAAAATGCACCCACTACACTCAGAGTGCTTGGCATTAGGAAGGGCATCCAACTGTAGAAACTCAGCCAGACCAGATTGGAGCCTGGTGCAGTCACTGGCTCTCCAGACCACAATCAAACTGTCAAACCCATGCCAGCATGGAAAACGGATGTTTATCGATGATGATGATGATTTATATATATATATATATATATATATATATACACACACACACATACATACATTCGTTCATTTAAATGAATAAAAATATTTGCACTAAATGACTTTATATTACTGACAAGAATTCAATTAGACATCGATAATGAGGCTTCCTCATTAACAAATTAACATCCACATAGTCATTTACATATGTATTTGCATATTTTAAGTTCCTTATATCAAATCCATTAAGTGTTTGTTGTCGTTAGCGGTGGTAGTAGTGGTTACAGCAGTGATGATGATGGTAATGGTGATGTTGAAAACAGGGTCAAGTCTAGAAAGCACCTTATTTTTTTAAATAACAAATGTATAAATATTCATGTATATGCACTCAATAACATATATGCATTCACCAAATAGGAGAGTGTATAATTGCATTATGAAAATAATGCATACATACATACACACACACACAAACAAATTTATATGCATGGCTGTAGAGTTAAGAAAATAGCTTCACGACCACAGAGCTCTAGGTTTGATCCCACTGCATAGTATATTGGGCAATTATGTTTGACTATACCTTTGGATTAACCAACACTTTGTAGGTGAAATTTGGTAGACAGAGACCGAATGGAAGCCCATTGTTTTGTATGCATATATCATCATCATTTTAACATCTGCTTTTCCGTTCTTGCTACAGTCAGGTAGGGTTTATTGAGGGAGACGTTCTATGGCCAGATGCTTTTCTGCAATCAGCCCTCACCTGTTTTTAAGCAAGTAATATTTCCCCATGGCCAAACTTACTTTCGCAGAATATTATGAAGGGCATCCATCTGTAGAAATTCTGCCAGATCGAGATTGGAGACTGGTGCAGCCATCTGGTTCGCCAGCCCTCAATCAAAATCGTCCAACCCATGCTAGCATGGAAAGCGGACGTTAAACTATGATGATGATAGGCACAAGGCCTGAAATTTTTAGGGGAAGGGACTAGTCGATTAGATCGAACCCAGTATGCAACTGGTACTTAATTTATCAACCTCGAAAGGATGAAAGGCAAAGTCGACCTTGGCGGAATTTGAACTCAGAACGTCATGACAGACAAAATAATGCTAAGCATTTCACGTGCTAACGTTTCTGCCAGCTCGCAGAATATTGGGAACACACGAAATTGCTTGTGTGACAACAACACTCATTTACAATTAACATGATATTTCAAGACAAGAAGAGCCAAACACACACATACACACATCTTTTATCAATTACTTGTTTCAGTCATACAGACTGTGGCCATGCTGGGGTACTACTTTGAAGAATTTTAGTTGAATGAATTACTTTCTCTTAAACCTGGTACTTATTCTATCAATCTCTTTTGCAAAACCATTAAGTTATGAAGATGGAAACACATTGACGCCAGTTATGAAGTGGTAGTGGGGGGCAAACAGACACACACACATATATACATATATACATACACACACACACACACACTCACACACAACAGGTTTCTTTTGGTTTATCAAATCCACTCACAAGGTTTTGGTTTGCCCAAAGTGTCACACAGTGAGACGGAATCACCCTCAGGCCCTGTGCTAACTTCAATGCGCAGTTTCTCCTCCCCAGAATGTCATCCCTCTAGAATCTCCTCCCTGTGCCAGTTCTTCACTGCAGTCTTAAAATTTAACCATCTTATTAACAAATTTCCACTGAAATACACTGTAAACACACTGTCCTTGCTTTGATCAGTTTTGAAAATATTGAATTTAGATATTTAACTTTGTGATTATCATGCTGGTATTTGGATCAAATACTTACATGACATTTTAATGAAAATTTTTTAAATTAGATAACTTTTAACTCTTTTTTTATGATATATATATTGAAATGGAGGCACAATGGCCCAGTGGTTAGGGCAGCGGACTCGCGGTTTCGATTCCCAGACCGGACGTTGTGAGTGTTTATTGAGCAAAAATACCTAAAGCTCCATGAGGCTCTGGCAGGGGGTGGTGGCGATCCCTGCTGTACTCTTTCGCCACAAATTTCTCTCTCTCTTTCTTCTGTTGGCCTGCTTGCTTAGCCAGCGGGGTGGCGTCATTTGAAGGCTAAATCAATGCAAAGCGCATTGTAACCAGCAATGTGTAGCAACATCTGATAGCCTAGTCGGTCACGGTGATCACGGTGATACATATTGCTTTTGTTTCAATTTATTTTGGAAATAATGAAGAATTTAGTAAAATAACTTTGTCATTGTTAAATGAGTATTAAGAACAAAAATTAATATGAAATTTCAGTGGGAGGTTTTAATTTGGATTACTTTGAAACAGCAATCATGCATCATAGAACGAGAGGTGGTTTCAGGACAGTTGGTATCAAATAGGTCAAGATGGATATTAGTTGCATCAATCTCATCAGCTTTGGAAGGCCTGTGAAGGCCATGAGAATCTTCTTTCTTCCAGAACAATTCAATAAAAACAACAACAGTGTATGAAAGTAATGAGTTTGCATTGAGACTGTAAGCTGACACCCAACATTTCTCAAACAGCAAGTTAGCTGTCTTGTCGCCAACTAACTGCATTTAAGAATGACTAAGAATGAACCTTCTAGCTTCTTGTCCAATTGTTTTTACCTACTAAACTATCAGCTGGTACTTTTTGTTTTTTAATTTGTTTTATTTTCTAACAAAATAGAAAGTAATTAACTACCTGCTTCGAGCTCAACCCTCTGTTTTAATTACTTTGTTCCAGTGTATATCTTGAGAGTGTTTGGGATTATTATGCATTAGCCTTAGTTACTACCAATGGCTAATTAAATATACCTCATTTATTCACCTGATTGTTAATTCTTTCCACACACACTTACCATTTTCGTTTTCAAACTTGACCTAAAAAGAAAATTCTATATGGAATATTCCAAAGCCATCTGACCAAAATTATCTGAAGGTTTTCCTATTTCCTATTTTTGGCTAAATCAACTTCTCTTGTTTCAGAGATAGAAGAAATCTTACAATCAGTTTGATTAAATGGCAGAAAGATTTGTATGTTGCTGCTCTAATGGGGAGTATCGAGACCATGTATTGATAGGAATTCTTTGGAGTTTGAATAATTCATCTCTGGAAACATGGGTGTTTTGTTCATCATCCTTAACCCTTTAGCATTTAAACCAGCCATATCCGGCCAAAAGTATTCTGCCTGTTTTATGTTCATACTGGCCAGATCTGGTCTCTCACACTAACCCTACAATATCGTTTTAAAAATTAACAGCTACCTCATCAAAATCTCATAGCTACAAGATAATGCATGATTAGTTCAAAACAATGTGGATGAAGAAGCACTAATTTTGTCAGAATAATGTGAACACTAAAGGGTTAAACAACCTTATTCAGGGACCTCTTGAATGGGATGAGATACTCAGCCTGAAGAAAGTTCAAACTAGACCCCCACCTCAAGGCCATGCACTATTTATCGTGATACGAGATCACCATGTCACTCTCTCACTTGACCTTCAGGACTTCAACAGAAGTATTCAATATACTTATTTGTCTCCCTATTCAACCGTGATTATGTACTTCTCTTGTTCTTTGACAAAGGCTTTTTTCTTCTAATTTTTAATTGAAAAAAAAAACAGAGGGAAACAACAATAAAAACATGTCCTGTCAGAATCAAACATGAATATACTGCTTGCTGTTGTATTTTGTCATTGGAGAACATCTCCTCCTCCCTTTAGACAATGTCTGTTCATAACACACACAATTCATTGACATAAGGAGACACAGTGGTGTTTTGACCTTATTGTATGTCTCTTCAGTCAAAACTACCCTGAACCAATGAATCTAAATTAGAGTAGAGGCTCTTGCTTATAACAAATCAGCAAACAAATTATTTTGATGCAAATACTTTAAATTCTCAATGTTTTGCAAGCACCCATTGAATTATTAATAAAAAAAATCATGTGTTTTAATAATCCCATTGGTTTTGGCTTCCAAATCTGTTCCAGTTGAACCCCCTAGTACTCGGATTACTCTGTCAATATAATCCTTATTTATCTACATTGTTTTGAATTAATTATGTACTATCTTGTAGTCAAGAAATTTCAATGATGTGAGATTGTTTATTTTTAGAATGACATTGTAGGTTAGACGTGAAAAGCCAAATCTGGGCAGTGTAAACATAAAACAGGAAGACTATAATGGATGGATATGGCAGGCTTAAATGCTAAAGGTTTAATATAACATTTACTCTTTTACTTGTTTCAGTGATTTGACTGTGGCCATGCTGGAGCACCGCCTTTAGTCGAGCAAATTGACCCCAGGACTTATTCTTTGTAAGCCTAGTACTTATTCTATTGGTCTCTTTTGCTGAACCGCTAAGTTACGGGGACATAAACACACCAGCATCAGTTGTCAAGCAATGTTGGCAGGTACAAGCACAGACACACAAACATATACACACACACATACATATATATTATACATATATACGACAGGCTTCTTTCAGTTTCCGTCTACCAAATCCACTCACAAGGCGTTGGTTGGCCCGAGACTATAGTAGAAGACACTTGCCCAAAAGGCCACGCAGTGGGACTGAACCTGGAACCATGTGGTTTGTAAGCAAGCTACTTACCACACAGCCACTCCTACGCCTACGAAAATTTCTAAATTTTCTTAAAATCCGGATTAATCTTTAATGAAATTGCATTGTTTCACAGTTCCATGTACTTGACCTTTGTTGTTAATTCTGAACTGAATGAATGCACAAAGTAACCTACTTCACAATTTAACCTTCAGTCAGTGATTTAACCCCTTAATGTTCAGATTACTCTGTCAAATGTAATGCTTGTTGATTCACATTTATTCACCATGCTAGTGGAGCTCTAAGAGTACCATACGAGCGTGATCGTTGCCAGAGCAACAAACTGGCCTCCGTGCCGGTGGCACATAAAAAGCACCATTCGAGTGTGATCATTACCTGCGTCACCTTACTAGCACTTGTGCTGGTGGCACGTGAAAAAACATTCGAGTGAGGTCGTTGGCAGTGCCACTGGACTGGCTCCTGTGCAGGTGGGACATAAAAAGCATCATTTGAGCGTGGCTGTTACTGGCACTGCCTGACTGGCCCTCGTGCCGGTGGCACGTAAAAGCACCCACTACACTCTCGGAGTGGTTGGCGTTAGGAAGGGCATCCAGCTGTAGAAACTCTGCCAGATCAGATTGGAGTCTGGTGCAGCCATCTGGTTCACCAGACCTCAGTCAAATTGTCCAACCCATGCTAGCATGGAAAGCAGATGTTAAACGATGATGATGATGTAGGGTAGGTGTGAGAGGATGGATTTGGCTAGATTGAACACTCATGCTGGATATGGCCAGTTTGAATGTTAAAGAATTAACAAACAAGAAGCAGAAAATCAGTTATTGTAATTAATTTGATAGTTATTTTTCTAGGATAAGCAAATTTTGATACTATATCTCTATTGAAATATTCTGCCTTTCTTTCAATTAATTATGAAAATAATGAAGAATATACTAAAATGACTGTCATTATTAAGCTGCAGTTACATTCTGAGTTCAAATTCAGCTGGGGTCGACTTTGCTTTTATCCTTTCAGAGTCAAAAGAATTAGTACCAATTAATCACTGGGGTCGATTTAATCAACTAGCATCATCCCTAAAATTTCAGGCCTTGTTCCTATAGTAGAAAGAATTATTAAGCTCCTATGCAGAGCATAAATTAACATGGAATTTTGATAGGTTTTCTGAAATACACTGCCCTTTATTTCAATTAATTTCAGAAATAATTTAGAATTTAGTAAAATAACTTTTTTGTTATTAAACTGATGTTTGGAACATAAAATAACATGAAATTTTAATAGGCTTTAGTTTAGATTCACTTTAAAACAGTAAGTTTGTAACTATAACGAAGGGCAGCCTAAGGCTGGTAGTTATGTAAGAGGTTGAAATTAAATGTTGATGATGGCACCAACCGATCGTGGCCGCTGCCAGCCCATCACCCCCCGGCACCTGTGCCAGTGGCACGTAAAAAGCACCCACTACACTCACGGAGTGGTTGGCGTTAGGAAGGGCATCAGGCTGTAGAAACACTGCCAGATCAGACTGGAGCCTGGTGCAGCCTCCTGGCTTCCCAGACCCCAGTTGAACCGTCCAACCCGTGCAAGCACAGAAAACGGACGGTAAACGATGATGATGATAATGACTCACTAAAACTTACATGGGTTCACAGAGTGTAAACTACAAATTCAACAACTCTATGGCACCATAATTGGTCATTATGTTAGTTAGCTACACTGATTGGATTACAGCGTGTTATGAGATGGACTTTATTACTCTGCCCTACAAATAATAATGTTTTTGTTGTAGGATTCATAATATAGATTATTAATATTTCTAAATAAATAAGTCACAAAGGACATTTATTAACTGTTATAACCTAAATTGCTTTTGCTTGTTTTTAGATGAGTTAAAATCTCTCTCGAATTCACAGGCCCATTAGGCCAGAACATGTCCTAATTTTAAGTGCCAGTAACTGAGAATACAAGACACACCAACCCCTAAAACATGAGTGGGGAATCTACTATCACCTCAGGCTTTTGCCGGTACTCACTTTCAGTTGAAAATTAAGCGCCTTTCTCAGGGCCACAACTAACCACCCACTCTGAAAATAGAACTGATGACTCCAAGTTTAATGCCAAACCCTCTATGTCATGTATCTTCACTTAAATGATATACAAAACTGCAACTTTGTAAGGTATAGGTTTACTCCTCACATGACTAGATTTCTCTCAGAATACTCTGAATCACATTAACCCTTTAGTGTTCACATTATTCTGCCAAAATTAATCCTCTTTCATCTACATTGCCTTGAACTAATCAGGCATTATCTTGTAGCTATGAGATTTTGATGAGGTAGCTATTAATTTATAAGATGATATTGTAGGGTTGGTCTGAGAGACCACATCAGGCCAGTTTGAACATAAAACAGGCAGAATACTTTTGGCCGGATATGGCCGGTTTAAATGTCAAAGGGTTAATTGTAAAAAATAATCAAGGGAGGCAGGCATGGCTGTGTGGTTAAGACCTTTGCTCCCTATGTGGTTTCAGGTTCAATCCCAATGCATGGCACACTGAGCAATCATATACTACACCTCCAGCTTTTCTAGTAGTTTATCATAAAGTGGTGTATCCAGTCTATATAAATTCCTGGTCTTATCAGATTGCATTAAAACTCCATCCTGGGTCTTTAATATTTCTATTTTTCTAGCTAAGTTGCTGAGGTGCTTGTTGTGTCTGTTAGGGTATTTTTTAAATTTGATATTTTTCACCATATTCCATATTTTCTCCCCAAAGTCCCGTATAATTCTATTATTGGGAGGTTCCTGCCTAGATTTGAAGTTTCTCTTTATATAGTCTATATCTTCCATGTTAGTATTATTCTTATTAGGATTGTTGGTATTGTAGTAGTAAGCCTTCCATTTCATTCTATTTATAAAGTTTTTAACCCTTTCGTTACCAACCTGGCTGAAAACGGCTCTGGCTTTGAGTACAAATGTCTTGTTTTCATAAGTTTTGAATTAAAATCTTCCACCAAACCTTAGTTGCAATTTATGCTCCTAACACTAGCTGAATGATAACCAAGTTATTTTACTAAATTCTTCATTATATTTAGAGTAATTGAACGAAACACAGAGCATCTCAACAGAAATACAGTAGCGAAAGGGTTAAGCTGGCTAATAAAGTCCTGTATATATTCTTTCCTGCTGGGAATAGGAATATCCTTCAAAGATGAGTTCCACTCTATCATCTCAATCCTACCAGAAAGACCCATGTCTGACATATATAAGAAGTCCGAGTGGTAGAACCATTTGTATGATTAATATAAATAATTTGGGAAAACAAATTTCCAAATGAATCAGGTACAACTCTTCAGCATTATATGCATCTACACATCGTACCTTTGGGTATTACTTATCGCAATTTATATATTTATCTATAAATATACAAGTATCTGATAAAAGTCGATATTAATTCAATTTTGGGTATTAATTGATATGCGGGCATTCTATTTCAGATAATACAAAACATAACCTAATATATATCATATATATATATATATATATATATATATATATATATATATATATATATATATATATATATATATATATATATATATATATATGCATATTTTTACATATGCATACATATATATATATACACACACACATATATATATACATATATAAATATACACATACATACATATATACATATATAAATATACACATACATACATATATACACATATATATATAATAAATGAAAAATGTATGGTGAATAAACAAATGATATAGGCAGGCACAGATGTGGCTGTGTGGTAATAAGCTTGCTTCCCAACCACATGGTACCAGGTTCAATTCCACTGCATGGCGCCTTCAAGCAAGTGTCTTCTACTAAAGCCTCAAGCCAGCCAAAGCCTTGTGAGTGGATTTGGTAGATGGAAACTGAAAGAAGTCTGTTGTGTGTATACATATATCATCATCATCATTTAACATCCGTTTTCCATGCTGGCATGGGTTGGACAGTTTGACTGGAGACTGGCGAGCCAGGAGGCTGCACCAGGCTTCAATGTGATCTGGCAATGTTTCTACAGCTGGATGCCCTTCCTAATGCCAACCACTTAGAGCATAGTGTGTGCCTTTTACATGCCACCGGCATGGGAGCTAGTCAGGCAGCATTGGCATCAGCCATGTTCGGATGGTGCTCTTTACGTGCTACCGGCACAGGAGCCAGTCTGGAGGGTCTGGCAGCAACCCACGCATGAATGAATGGTGCTTATCACGTGCCATCAGCAATGGTAATGCCCACAACTACAATTTCCATTTGATTGTGAGTTGCTTGACTCAATAGGTCTCTTCAAGCACGGAATGTCAATCCTAAAAAAATGAAGTCCAGGGGTCAATTTGTTTGACTAAAACCCTTCATGGTGGTGCTCCAGCATGGTTGCAGTCAACTGACTGAAACAAGTAAAAGAATAAAAGAATATATATATATATATATATATGAAGGCACGTGGCTCAGTGGTTAGAGCGTCGAGCTTACGATCGTGAGGTTGTGAGCTCGAATCCCGGACCGGGGTGCGTGTTGTGTTCTTGAGCAAGACACTTTATTTCACGTTGCTCCAGTTCACTCAGCTGTAGAAATGAGTTGCGACGTCACAGGTGCCAAGCTGTATCGGCCCTTGCCTTTCCCTTGGACAACATCGGTGACGTGGAGAGGGGAGGCCGGTATGCATGAGCGACTGCTGGTCTTCCATAAAACAACCTTGCCCAGACTTGTGCCTCAGAGGGTAACTCTCTAGGTGCAAACCCATGGTCAGTGTCTGACCGAAGGGGGTCACCATCACCATCACCACCATATATATATATATATATAACAAATAAGAAAATGAAGAAGCACATTAGTTGGTTCATCAGCTTTAGGATATTAAAATGTCGACTTATTTATCAAAATGACATGTGTGTGTGTGTGTGTATTTATATATGCATGTGTTTGTATATAGATATTTGTATATGTATACACCCACACATTCATACAAATATATATATATATATTCATTCTATGTCTGGTGACAGAGAAATATTACCTTACTTGGAAACACAGGTGGGCGGGCAACCAACAGGAAGTACTTCTGACGGAAGTGCTTCCGTCTCAGCAAATTCTATCAGCTGCTGGAAGCGTTATTGTTTTTGCTGTGATACTGACCAATTGGTATTTCTCAATACCATTCATGTTATGTGGTCTTGAATGAGATTTAAATGCATGAGCATTCTCAGCCTAGTTGGTATCAACCCTTTAGCATTCAGATTACTTTGTCGAATATATTGCTTATTTATTCGCATTACGGAGATGTACTTGCATAGCAAGTGACTTGATCTGAGATTGTGTGCTGGAGCAAAAACAATTGCAGCGTGGAAGGTGTTTATAAGCCATTTAAAAAACACACAAAAACCGTTAGATTCACTTCAACATTTAAATTTAATTTGTCAAAATATTTTCGTCGCTTTGAGACTGCGACCCGTTCACTGACAAAACTTCGTGCTGCATTCACATTGTTTTGAATTAATCATGCATTATCTTGTAGCTTTGAGATTTCAATATGATTGCTTACTTTTAGAATGACATTGTAAGGTTGGTGTAAGAAGCCAAATCTGTCCAGTTTCAACATAAAACCGGTAAAATACTTAAGCCAGATATGGTCAGTTTAAATACTAAAGGGTTAATCTACACACATGGAGACATATCTGGGATATTGCTATTACTATGATCGCCATCACCATCATCATCAACATTTTGTGGTACCTTTGGCAAGTGTCTTATACTATAGCCCTGGGCTGACCAAAACCTCACTATCTTCATCATCATTGTCATCGTCACCATTCTCATTGAACATCTGACTTCCACAATTGCATGAGGTGAACAGTTTGACATGGTCTGATGAGCCAGAAGACAGCATCCTGTGGTTCCTAAACTTTTCAGATTGACCCCACCTTCTCATCTCTTGGCATCCAGGCCACATTCCTAGAGCCCCCTCCCCAACATCACAAACATAGACTTTCTGCAAGAAATTCAAAACAGTTGTATTTTGCAAATAAAACTAATTAACCCATTATTATAGGGTTTTTGTTTTACATCTATTGCCCCCTTTTGGCTACCTCATTGTCACCCTCTTTTCTTCAATGACCCCTCTATCTTCCCACTGCCCTCTAGGGAACCACCAGTTTAGCTGAATGCTTTTCCAAATGCCAACCAGTTTATGAACTGTACTGGGTGTTTTTTGGGGTTTTTTTGGGGTTTTTTTTTTTTGGTTTTTGGGGTTTTTTTATGATGATGGTAGGGGAACACCAACAATAGTCATGGTGGAAAAAAAAGAAGCTAGTAATTTAGAATGGAATAAATTTGAGTTAAATCTTCAGTTCTAACAAGAAGTGAATCTATTTCTATAGCTCCTTAGCATGATATTCAACATCATTAATTATTAGTTGTTGGCTAATTTATTACAGCTGGTTTTTGTGCATTGTGTTTATCTCATTCTAACATCCATTTTTCCGTGCTTTCATTGATCGGGAGAAATTCACTGAGACAATTTCCTAAGCCGGATGTCCTTCCTGTCACCAACCCTCACCTGTTTCCAGACAAAGTAATATTTCTCCATGGCCTGATATGTTCTTCATGAAAGACTGGAAATGAATGTCACTCTTTTACAACCACCAAACTATGTCAAGACCAAAACATACACATGCATACATATGCATGTAAGCACACACATACAAATAGGCGCAGGAGTGGCTGTGTGGTAAGTAGCTTGCTTACCAACCACATGGTTCCGGGTTCAGTCCCACTGCGTGGCACCTTGGGCAAGTGTCTTCTGCTATAGCCTTTGGCTGACCAATGCCTTGTGAGTGGATTTGGTAGACGGAAACTGAAAGAAGTCCGTCATATATATATATATATATATATATGTGTGTGTACGTGTGTGTTTGTGCGTCTGTGTTTGTCCCCCTAGCATTGCTTGACAAGCGATGCTGGTGTGTTTATGTCCCCGTCACTTAGCGGTTCAGCAAAAGAGACCGATAGAATAAGTACTGGGCTTACAAAAGAATAAGTCCCGGGGTCGAGTGTTGCTCGACTAAAGGCGGTGCTCCAGCATGGCCACAGTCAAAATGACTGAAACAAGTAAAGAGTAAATGCACAAATATATACGGAATGGGCTCCTTTTAATTCTTCATCTATCAAATCCATTCATGAGGCTTTGGTCAGCCCAGGGCTATAGTATAAGACACTTGCCAAAGGTACCACAAAATGGAATTGAACCAGAAGTCACATGGTTGAGAAGCAAACTTTATAAACAGCCACAGACGTTGCTGTGTCTAAATGTACTGTTTGTTTCAAATTGTTCCCAGTTCATTCTGATAAAATCCATAGAAAGAAGGAGAAGAGAGAAGGAAAGAGGAGAGAGAGAGGAGAGAGAGAGAGTAAGAGAGCAGGAGGGAGTGATGGGCCACTTGTTCTTTATAATAGATGCAACTTCCTTCTCTTGTTCTCTCAGCTTCTGTAAAGTGGTTCAGCAATGAATTTGACATTTCAAACTGAATATAACTTATTAGTTATGCGACACTAAATATATATATTCAATTACTATTCAGGTGTTGTTTCCTAATGTGTTGTTGTTATCAAATGCTATGTTATCGTCCTCCTACTTAGCACTGGTATTCACTGATGGAGATGTTGGTTTGTTTTTGCTTTTATTTTGGTTTTCATTTCCCTTATTCGCTTTTCTTCATTTCTCTTCAAATACATACGCTATATACATTATATACATTCACGTACACACACAACCAGCTTCTGTTTGACATTATAAACATATTCTATTTATACTCTAATCGCGAACGTGGTGGGAGATTAACAAGCTTGATAGTGACTTCAACATTATCACCATGTCTTTTTTTTGTTTTTGTCTTATTTTTTAATCTTACCCTCACTGCTGACTAAGACTGCAAAAACACAAACAGCATTTACTTAAGATCTTTCTATGCGATACCTTTATGGATGCTAATTTTATCACCAGCTTCATTCAGTATAAATGCAATATAGTCTGACTCCTTTACTTCGTTCCTTTAAATATTAGACACTAAAACAAAATCAGTTTGGTGTATGTTAACCTTTTCATAATCAATGGAAATTGTAGTTGTGATACCAGTGCCGGTGGCACGTAAGAGAACCATCCGAATGGGGCCATTGCCAGTGCCGCCCCGACTGGCCTCCGTGCCGATGGCACGTAAAAAGCACCCAGCTGTAAAAACACTGCCAGATCAGACTGGAGCCTGGTGCAGCCTCCTGGCTTCCCAGACCCCAGTTGAACCGTCCAACCCATGCTAGCATGGAAAGCGGACGTTAAATGATGATGATGATTTCTGACAAAATACAGTACTTTAGTTTCATTTAATTTTGAAAATAACGAAGTGAGAGATCATCGCCAGAGCAACAAGCCGGCCTTTGTGCCGATGGCACGTTAAAAACACCATTCGAGCGTGATCATTACCTGCGTCGCTTTACTAGCACTTGTGCTGGTGGCACATGAAAAATACATTTGAGCGAGGTCGTTGCCAGTGCCGCTGGACTGGCTCCTGTGCTGGTGGCACATGAAAAAAAACATTCGAGCGAGGTTGTTGCCAGTTCCGCTGGACTGGCTCCTGTGCAGGTGGCACATAAAAAGCACCATTTGAGCGTAGTCATTGCCAGTACTACCTAACTGGCCCTCGTGCCAGTAGCACGTAAAAGCCCCCACTACATTCTCAGAGTGGTTAGTGTTAGGAAGGGCATCCAGCTGTAGAAACTCTGCCAGATCAGATTGGAGTCTGGTGCAGCCATCTCGTTCGCCAGATCTCAGTCAAATCGTCCAACCCATGCTAGCAGGGAAAGTGGACGTTAAACGATGATGATGATGATGATGAAGAATTTGTTAAAGCATCTATACCATTATTAAACTGCTGTCTGGAACTGAATTTAACATATTTTGATGGAGGGTTTTAATTTAGGTTGCTATGAAACAAGAAGTTGGTATTATAGAACTATGACCAATCTCAGGTAGGTCAGTACTAAATGGGTTAAATCATTGGTTGCTTCATTCATGTTGCATTGCATTGCATTGCTTATTGAATTATAAAGTTCTGCAGGGAAAAAAATTGACAAAAATTAGATCAATATGTCACTCTAAAGCAAAGCAGCTGAATGATGTGTGGTTAGTAAGATGAAATCGTTACACAAATTGTCTGTTGGCCAAATGTAGAAATGTCTGTGAGCCAGATCTAGAATTGTCTGAGAGCTACATGTAGAATCAGGAAACTACAGTATAAGAACCTACTTGAAAGGTTGTATTCTAAATAGGAAAACTTATTCCTTTATTACACACTTTTTTGCCAAATCATTACATGTTTTTAGTCATTTCAAGAACAAATCATCTGGTGTTGCACTAGGTTCCATCCTCCAAAAAAACTGTTCGTATTTGTCTAAAATATTGGTTTCAAATTTTGGCACAAGGCCAGCAATTTCGGAGTAGGAGTAAGCCAATTACATCAACTTCTATGCCCACTTATGCATGCCTTTCCTCCCTTGGACACACAAAGACCTGTTGAGGCAAGCGAAGTCGATATCGAACCTCATCCGACGACAGGCACCTATGCCAACCCCCATGCGAAGACTTGTTGGGGCAAGTGAAATCGAAATCGGAATCGAAATTGAACCAATCCTATGACTGGCACCCGGCAGATGCCAGGACCCCTGGACTGAAGATACGTAAAAAGCACTATCCGAATCGTGGCCGATGCCACCGCCGCCTCGACTGGCTTCCGTGTCGGTGGCACGTAAAAAGCACCATCCGAACCGTGCCCGAAGCCAGTGCCGCCTTGACTGGCTTCCGTGCAGGTGGCACGTAAAATGCACCAATCCAACCGTGGCCGATGCCAGCGCCGCCTCGACTGGCTTCCGTGTCGGTGGCACGTAAAAAGCACCATCCGAACCGTGCCCGAAGCCAGTGCCGCCTTGACTGGCTTCCGTGCAGGTGGCACGTAAAATGCACCAATCCAACCGTGGCTGATGCCAGCCTCGCCTGGCACCAGTGCAGGTGGCACGTAAAAAGCACCCACTACACTCACGGAGTTGTTGGCGTTAGGAAGGGCATCCAGCTGTAGAAACATTGCCAGATAAGACCAGAGCCTGGTGCAGCCTTCTGGATTCCCAGATCCCCGGTCGAACCGTCCAACCCATGCTAGCATGGAGAACGGACGTTAAATGATGATGATGATGATGATGATGATACGTATATATACGATGGGCTTCTTTCAGTTTCTGTCTACCAAATCCACTCACAAGGCTTTGGTCAGCTCAAGGCTATAGTAGAAGACACTTGCCCAAGATGCCACGCAGTGGGACTGAACCCGGAATCATGTGGTTAATAAGCAAACTACTTACTACACAGCCACTCCTGCCAAAACAATTCTCAATGATCCAAAACATATGGCCATTAATAGGTATCACAAAATTTGTACAAGTGAACTCATTATTAATCCTTTCGTTACCGTATTTATTTGGAGATGCTCTGTGTTTCTTTCGATTACTTTAAATATAACAAAGAATTTAGTAAAATAACTTAGTTATCATTAAGCTAGTGTTAGAAACATAAATTGTGACTAGGGTTTGGTGGAAGATTTCAATTCAAAACTTATGTAAACAAGACATTTGTACTACAGAGCCAGAGCCGGGTTCAGCCGGGTTGGTAATGAAAGGGTTAATAAGTACCACAAAGTTTGTACAAGTTTACAAGTCAGCTGTTAATAGTTACCACAAAGTTTGCACAAGTTCACACTTTATACAGCTTATAATGTATCAATTTATTAGCATTTTGTAACTTCATAATCAAGCCTATTGGGAAGTTACACCTTCAGCCTACAAATCCTGGGATCAACAGGTCCAGAACTGTTATAATTATGAAAGACAGGAAAGAGAAAACATCACAATAACATTTATTCAGAAAATATATTTGTGTTATTGATCTATATTAGATTTATCTTCTTTTTTTTTTTTTTTGGTTCTTGTAAGTATTTATTAGTGTCTGTAATTGCATTTTAGCTATTTATTTAGCTCAGTTGAACTACATGTGTGAAATAAAATCAATATTATATACTAATAACACTGTTACACAGAAGAAATGAAATCTATAGGCAACACAAAAACACTCCAGGTGTTACAAGCTTCTCTACATTTTATTGCACAATGTGACAACATAATGGAGTGTAGTGTTTTTACAAAACAAGAGTACATGGGAAAAAAATCTACTGGCAAATGTTTATATTATATATATATATATATATATATATATGTATATATATATGTATGTATGTATATATATATGCTTGGAGATACATGGTGTTTTATAAATATGCCCAGTTAAAGTATCATAAAAATATGAAACTATTCGTAGCTCTTTTAGTTATGTTTTAAATTGATATTTATCTTTCAATATGGAGGTAGTACATTGATTGCTGATTCTACCTACATTGGACCTATACTTTACACACGCACCACACACACACACACACACACACACTCACTCACTCACACACTCACTCACTCACACAAGTAAACACATAAATGCAAAGCAAGGTGGAAAAAAAATAGTACTCGATTACTTAAGGTAGAGTAATATGTTTTTATTAAAACTGCAAAATCTTCACAAAACTGTTACTCATTAAAACTGCCCAATGAATGGGAATGTGAAACTCTGAGTAACAGTCTTTTTTTAAAGATTTTGCAGCTTTAATAAAAGTATATATACATATATATATTATATATATAATATTATATATATCTATATATATATAGATATATCGTCCAATAATACTATATTTGTTCCACGTCCTCGCGTTGTTGTGTTTTCTCTTTGTGTTTTCATGTTTGGATTAACTATATATATGTGTTGTTAGGAAGGGCATCCAGCCGTAGAAACACTGCCAGATTTGACTGGGCCTGATGAAGCCTTCTGGCTTCACAGACCCCAGTAGAACCGTCCAACCCATGCTAGCATGGAAAACGGACGCTAAACGATGATGATGATGATATGATGATGATATATATATATATATATATATATATATATATACATATATATATATTGTTGTTGGTATTATTATTATTATTATTATTATATTCAACTCCACCCATGCCAGTAGCTTGTAAAAAGCACCCAGCACACTGCTAAGTAGTCGGCATCAAGAAAAGCGAGATGACACTTCCTCAAGATCGGCAAACACATGCTGTAGCACGTCAGATGGAGTCTCAATACAGAAGGGAGATGAGACTTTCCCAAAATTTCCAAATGAAACTAACGGCAGGTGCTGTTCAGGCATTAAGTTAAGATTGCCAGCACTACAAGCTCCTTCTCAACCTCTTATAGATCTTCTGGAAGACATTTCCATCCAGTCAAAGGATTTTCTTAACAATATCAGACAATACAACTCTGCATTTCAAATGACATCGCTTGGTGCATCTAAGGAGATAGTTGCACATGGATTTACGCCAATGTTCAAAGTTCAAGGGCAAGTCTATCACTTTATTGCTTTCCTGTTACTCACAAATGCACAACCACAGTTCCTCCAAATTCCCTTCGTGAGTAGGACAACAAACCCGAAGGAGGTGTCAAAACTTCAGACAATGGATCGTGTTAGATGCAGCGCTGACTGCCGCAAAGGAGATTATATCCCCTGACAGCTTTTTGGTGAGTTCAAAATTCACATACCCCCTCCCCAATTTCTATGACAGGTTAGGGCCTAGAATACTCCAAAGAGAGGCATGACGTCGCTTAGTTGAATTAGTCCAACATTTACTGCACAAATGTTTTGTCATCAATGCTGCACTTTCCCCTATCACCTGTTTCAACATAACTGTAATATACACTTGCGTCAGAAATTAATTAGCACTTCTCAAATTTCTACATTAAATAGGTTAAATCAATTAACCTATGAGCTGTTCAAAACGTCTTACGCGATGAGAAAACTTAGTATGGTGTGATTTCGGTCCTTGCGAGGCGCTACCTATATCTATTAACAAAGGAGATTTGTCTGCATCCGCACTCCAAGTTGTGTTGCACATGCTATGTCAACATCATAAGGCTGTAGACTCTCAAACTGCTCTGCAAACAAAGTTACGTCATCGTTCTGCGCAACAGTGAACTCGCAACAAAGCAATAGTTCGAGATATGGCCACTAGGTGACAGCACATACCTTGAGTGAAGAGCAAATCAAGGGTGCTAATTAATTTCTGACGGTAGTGTATATACAAACTATGCCATTTTAATCCCGAACAATGCCAGGTATCTCTGCTATACACGCACACATCCAGACCACCAGTCCTCTTTCACATGCACATACATACTCTCCTATACACACACGCACCTTCGTGTTGGGGGGGTCATCTTTACTTTGTTATCTCCCCTACTTTCCCTCTCATGTGTTTACCTTCTGTCTGAGTCAGTCGCTATGATAAATCGTTAGCCACTACACACATTTTTTTCTCTCCTTGTTTTTTCTGTATCAGTTTCTGTAGAAGAGCGTAGGCTCGAAACGTAAAAGACTTTTTCTATTCCTGAGCGTTATACTAATACATCTGTTTGTTTTGTACACCACCTGTCTTCGTCTTTTGTTTTTTTCGTAAACTCTCCCTATATATATATATATACTTCTGTTCCAGTAATTTACTAATGAAACATATTTGCTATATCTACTAAATCTTCTGTTGTAAATCAACAACTATTTTTCTTTTCTCCCAGTGCAAAACCTGGTACTACCAATGATTAGAAAAGCAGATAAGATCATAGGACATTTCTAAAAACCCAGACCGCAAGGAGTTTCTCTGTAGTTGCTGAATCTGCAACCAACTGCTATCTTAAGTAAATAAGTATACATTAACCAATGTAATCCCGGATACAGCCCTACATAATAACAGCCAGTAGAAATGTTGGTTGTCAGGTTAGCCAGTTGGTCGGTTGAATTCTCCAGCCATACTTTACATTGCTTTATATTGTATAGAGAGGGGAGGAGTGAGAGTAAAACAGAGATACAAAGAGAGAGAGAGAGAGAGCGAGTTAACAGTAGAAATTAAAATCAGAGGAACTCTGAAATTGACAAGCAGCGGTGAGGGAATGGTAAAGATGGTAAAAACTACATAGTTGATGGATGCTAAATACATAACACAAGTACATTCTCAGACATGCAATCTCCTATCCATGACAGACACATAAAGACATCACTGCTTGAGTAGAAAGATAGACTTGACAATCAGTTGGTAGGAGGAGGTAAAGAAGCATTAAGTTTATATAACCATGTGTTTGTAAGCATGCTATATATCTTGTATGTTTTACTGGCTTCAGCCTGAGGCTGTGGCCCTGCTGGGACACCACATTTACATATGGTTATGTATATAATAAATATATAAGAGTAATAGTGATCGTTTACCCACGATGACAAAAGTATACTTCCAAAGTTATCCATCATATGACTGATAATATATATATATATATATATATATACTCTTTTACTTGTTTCAGTCATTTGACTGCGGCCATGCTGGAGCACCGCCTTTGGTCGAGGAAATCGACCCTAGGACTTATTCTTTGTAAGCCTAGTACTTATTCTATCGGTCTCTTACGGGGACGTAAATACACCAAGCGGTGTTGGGGGGGGGACAAACACAGACGCACAAACACACATACATATATATACATATATATATATATACAGTGGGCTTCTTTCAGTTTCCGTCTACCAAATCCACTCACAAGGCTTTGGTCGGCCCGAGGTTATAGTAGAAGACACTTGCCCAAGGTGCCACACAGTGGGACTGAACCCGGAACCATGGGGTTGGTAAGCAAGCTACTTACCACACAGCCACTCCTGCACCTATATACATATATATATGTGGATCAAAACAGTTTTTTTCAAATTCATTGGTCATCATTGGAGTCTATCAACAAATTTGAATCCAACTGTTTTGATCCATACATGTAACTCCCAAAAAATTTGAGTGCCCTTCTTTCGTTTGTCCTATCGCTCATATATATATGCATATGGGAAAAGCTACTTTTTCCGTTGAGGGCTTATATGCCCCATTATTAGTCTATTTTCTTTAGTCATTACATAATGATTGCTTATAAAATATTATTATTATGATTTACAGAATAGTAAAAATTAAGGCCACCTAACAAAAACCATTGTAGTAAAAGCATATATATATATATATTATATATATACTGCCGTAGTCCTCCTTTATAGAGACTTAGAATAATAATATTTATATTATATATATATATATTATATATATAATATCCATCATCATCATCGTTTAACGTCCGCTTTCATGCTAACATGGGGTGGGATAGTTCAACTGGGGTCTGGGAAGCCCGAAGGCTGCACCAGGCCAGTCAGATCTGGCAGTGTTTCTACAGCTGGATGCCCTTCCTAACGCCAACCACTCCGAGAGTGTAGTGGGTGATTTTATGTGCCACCGACACAGGTGCCAGACGAGGCTGGCGAACATATATATATATATATATACATACACACACACACAATATATATATACACGTATATATACATGCAGACACACACACACACGCACGCACACACACACACACACACACACACACACACACACACACACACACACACACACACACACACAAACACACATACAAATAAAGATGGGATGTTCACAGATAAAATATCTTTGATCAGGGCTGACCTGGGTTTATCAACAAATCCCTTTCTGCAACATTTTTCCCCAGCAACGATCCCAAACAAACTGATCGCATCAAGCTATCCAGTCAAGAAATATCCTTAAAAGAAGATAAATACAATTACCCAAAAAAAAAATAATAATAATAATAATAAATGAAACTACTAAAATGCTATAGGGTACTCTCTTATTCCTTGAATAAACAAATGTAAAAAAAAAAAATGAAAAAAAACATTATTTCTATAGCAAATTGATTGGTCAATTCTTTTTCCATTATGTTGAAAGTGGATAGCTATTTATTGTTTTATTGTCATGAAGATCACATCAGCAAACAAACAAAGCATACACTAACACTTGCTGTGCTGTCTGTCTTCTTATGAAGACAGCTATCTTGTTTGGCCATTGCAACAGGCATTTTTTTTTCAAGGTTACACACCAGGTTTCTAATTGCTGTAATGAACAAGTTTTGTCTCCGAAGTTTATTTCTTTATTTCATTTATTATTCGGTAATTGACATGGTAAATGGAACAGCAGGGTGTCCGTATTCTTTATTTACATTTCAAAGCTCTCTCTCTCTCTCTCTTACTATATATATATAAATATACCGGAGTAAACACATAAATGTGAAACAAGGTGGAAAAAAGAGTACTCAAATACCAGTGGTAGAGTAATATGCTTTATTTAAAGCAGCAGAAAATTAACAAAACCTGTTACTCTGAGTTCCCCGGGAAACTCAGAGTAACAGGTTTGTGAATTTTCTGCTGCTTTAAATAAAGTATATCTATATATAATAATAAATATTAGGAATAATAAATCCAATTTACAAGGAAAAAATCAGATTTAAGATTGAATCCAATTTTATAGTAAAATATTATATTATATAAATTAGAGACAAAACCACTATTATGCAAATCAAACAAAGAAAGACTTAAGCCAATACATAAAATAATTTATATAAATAAAATTTAACAATTTCTTTGTTTGATTTGCATAATAGTGGTTTTGTCTCTAATTTAATATATATATATATATATATATATATATATATACTAGCAGTATCGCCCGGCGTTGCTCGGGTTTGTAAGGGAAATAACTATATAAGCATTTTTAGAGAGTTACTTCCTTATAGATGCCAATTCGGGCTTTCTTAGCCATTTCTGTTTTGGTGTCTTCAAGCCATGAAGTCGTTGTTCAAAGAACGCTGGTCTCCTTGACAACGCATTACGACGTTGATTTCCTTAAACTCCCTTCCCCACAGCTTCAACGAGGGAGGAAAAAGAGGGGGAGAAGCAAACACAGGTGCAGGTGTTTGAGCGGGGCGCCAACTCGCGCCGCCATCGACACACGAAAATTATGCATTAAAATGGAATAAAAAATGATGTAAATTATTTTAAAATCGTAGACTCATCATAGACGCGCGCTAATAGCCAGACGGGCTCGATATGAATCACGACTATAAGATACCCGAATTTGGTTAAACTGCACCGCAAAATGTGGAAGGAGTTAGGAATCTAAATCGTAGGAGACAGACACTCACACAACTACAGTTTTATATATATAGATATATATATATACACACATATATGTGTGTGTGTATATATATATATATATACACACATATATGTGTGTGTATGTATATTATATATATATATATTTTCTTTCACATTTTCATACTTTTACTTGTTTCAGTCATTTGCCTGCAGCCATACTGGAGCACCACCTTAAAGGATGTTTAGTCAAAGACATTGATCCTAGGACTTTTTCTTTGCAAGCCTAGTACGCATTCTATTGGTCACTTTTGCCAAACCATTAAGTTACGAGGACATAAACACACCAGCATCGGTGGTCAAGACATAGCGGTGGGAGACAAAAACACATATATATATATATATATATATATATATATCGCTGGATTAAGTGTTTGTTTCTCTTTTTGGCTTCTGCAATTTTATCTTTGGATCTTCTATATATATGAAGAATTTTCTTCCATCTGGCTGTTTTTCTCTCTACAAAACGGAAAGTTGCATAATGGAACAGTCATTTTAACAAGATTTTTTATTCATTTATCACCTGAGATACGTCTGCACCGCTGGATACTCCTGAACCAGTTTTTGTGTGTCCCACAAGAAGAGTCGATGCTAGATGTGTCAAAACAATTGCTGTCATTAATAATATATTCTCGTATAGTCCATCTTCTGTCTTTCATTTGTTATTTACCTAACAATCATTCTGAAAGTGACCGTGCTTTACCAGTAAGCTACCAGGTGTTTTTCTAAGGATATGGATAGTACTTGTCAGTGCAATCTTTTTTGATTTCTCTAAAACATGGTTCTCCTGGGATATTATCTAAATATTTCTGACATCCTTTACTTATCATACCCAGGGCACCCACAATAAGAGGAACAGTCCTCACTTTAAGATGCCACATCTTTTGTATTTCAATTTCCAGGTCCTTATATTTACCTAATTTGTCAAATTCCTTATCAGTGGGAACACTTACAACTATTAGTCCAGTGTGCCATGCAGTGAGACTGAACCCAAACTACAATGTTGGGAAGCAAATTTCTTAACCACACAGCCATACCAACACCATGTTATCATTATTATTATTATTATTATTATTATTATTTTCAATTCCACCACCACCACCCCAATGTGTAGGTCTGCAATATCGTATCTTTTGTTGTATCTCAGTCATGTGACATTTTATCTGTGAATCCTACGAAACAAAACATTCTTAGTGATGTTCTTCCAACTCTACTTTGGTCTTTCCTCCATCCTGGGTACTTCCTACAACTAATTTGTAGCATTTCTCCACCCTGTATCTATCATCCATTCCTATTACATATCGATTTTCTTCTTACAAACAATGTCTTTGTTAACTAGTCGATATCTCCGCTAAGGCAACACTTAACCTTTTTTCCGTTAGTTAACAATAGCTAAAACTCAACTCATTTTTCTCCATTTGCTTTGATTCTTCATGTCTACTGACATGCAACAATTGCATTGTGCTACTTAAATATGTCGTATATAATCAACTTTTCTTACAGTTAAAAAAAGTTGCTGTTGCCAACAGAAATAGCAGTTCTAGTACTTTTCCACTATCCCTTCAGCCCTAGGCACTACGCTCCACCTTCAATACTAAATTATGTAATTTATCTACTATTTCAAGAAAGTTATTCCAAATTAGTTCTTCCTTATTTTCTATAGTTTACCTTCTTTTCAACATTGTTTTTATGCCTGCTTTTCCATGCTTACATGGGTCGGACACACTTTGTTAACACAGATTTTCCATGGTTTGATTGATGCCCTTTTTATTGCGAATCTTTCACTTGTTTCCAAGCAAGGTAATCATCTTATAATCTATTAAATGATTTCACAGTCCAGATACGCTTTCAGCATTCAACACAACATAGATTGAGAATGAGGTTGGCTTTTTGTTTACAGCTAATGAACACATGAAAAGACAAGAAATATGAAATCTCTCACATGAACACATGCATGAAGACACGCAGATATACACCTATGAATATATATATATATATATATATATATATAATCATAATCATCAGTATTATTATTTCACCATCCGAACGTGGCCGATGCCAGCGCCGCCCCGACTGGCTCCTGTGCCGGTGACACATAAAAAGTCCATCCGAACGTTGCCAGCGCCGCCTTGGCTGGCTTCCGTGCTGCTGGCACGTTAAAAGCTCCAACCGATCGTGACCGATGCCGGACCCCCCCCCCCGGGCACCTGTGCAGGTGGCACGTAAAAAGCACCCACTACACTCGCGGAGTGGTTGGCGTTAGGAAGGGCATCCAGCCGTAGAAACTCTGCCAGATCAGACTGGAGCCTGGTGTAGCCCCTGGCTTCCCAGACCCCGGTCGAACCATCCAACCCGTGCTAGCGTGGGAAACGGACGTTAAACGATGATGATGATGATGATGTTGATGTCTATTTTCCATGATGGACATTATATATATATATATAACCATCCGAACGTGGCCGTTGCCAGCCCCGCCCCGACGGGTCTCCGTGCCGGTGGCATGTAAAAGGCACCATCCAATCGTGGCCATTTGCCAGCCTCATCTAGCACCTGTGCAGGTGGCACATAAAAAGCACCCACTACATTCTCGGAGTGGTTGGCGTTAGGAAGGGCATCCAGCTGTAGAAACACTGCCAGATCAGACTGGAGCCTGGTGCAGCCTTCTGGCTTCCCAGACCCCAGTCAAACCGTCCAACCCATGCTAGCATGGAAAGCGGACGTTAAACGACGATGATGATCATCATTATCATCATCAGCATTATCATTTAACGTCCATTTTCCATGATGGCCATGTATATATATATATATATATATATATATTATATATATATATATACATACACACACATGGCATTATGAAGGGTATCCAGCCACAGAAACCATGCTGCAACAGACAGTTGGCATCTGGACAGCTCCCTGCTAACCAAGCACGGTAAAGTAGATGCTAAAGCAATGATAATGATGAGTTCTGTATCAGATCCAAAGGCATCTAAGGTCAGTTGGCAACAACATAGTTAAAATAATGTTCATTATTCTATGGACTTCCTACTTTTCTGCCCCTCTCCTTCTCTCTCTTCCTATCTCTCTCTTTTTCTTTCTCTTTCACCGATAAATACATGCATGCACACAAGTGCACATATACCTGCACATGTAGATATTATCGCTGGGCTATTTGCATTTTTAGTTTCTTCAATATTATAGATTTTCGATTGCTATTTTGGGATAAACAAAATTGTATTAATGATTACTCTTTCCTCTTCACCTTCAAAATCATTCCAGCATCTTATGTTAAAAGCAACCATTTATTGCATTTGGAATGGAAACACTACTTTTTTTATTCATTTGATATTATTCCTTTTTACCCTTTCAGTTTATTTCGAAAATTTTGAAGAATATTTTTTAAGATACCTTTACCATTATTAATCTGGTGTTTGCATCTTAAATTAAATTGAGATTTGAATAGGAGATTTTAATTTAGATCACTTGAAAAACATGAAATCTCAATCATAGAACCAGGGGCTGCTGCAGGTGGACTGGTATCAAAAGTGTTAGAACCTTTTGCTGCCATATTTCTCCTGAAATATACAACCTTTATTTTAAATAATTTTGACCATTAAGGCGCAGGAGTGGCTGTGTGGTAAGTAGCTTGCTTACCAACCACATGGTTCCGGGTTCAGTCCCACTGCATGGTACCTTGGGCAAGTGTCTTCTACTATAGCCCCAGGCCGACCAAAGCCTTGTGAGTGGATTTGGTAGACAGAAACTGAAAGAAGCCCATCATATATATATATATATATATGGATGTATGTATGTATGTGTGTATATATATGTTTGTGCGTCTGTGCTTGTCCCCCAACATCGCTTGACAACAGATGCTGGTGTGTTTACATTCCCATAACTTAGCGGTTTGGCAAAATAGCCCGATAGAATAAGTACTAGGCTTACAAAATAGACTGATAGAATAAGTACTAGGCCTGGGGTTGATTTGCTTGACTAAAGGCAGTGCTCTAGCATGGCCACAGTCAAATGACTGAAACAAGTAAAAGAGTAAAGAGTAAAGTAATGAAGAATTTAGTAAATAGCTATCTCATATTTATTCCGGGATTTGGAACATAAATTAACATGAAATTTTGATGGAAGGTTTTAACCCTTCAGCATTCACATTTCTCTGTCAAACATAATGCTATTTATTCACATTGTTTTGAATTAACCATGCATTATCTCATAGCTTTGAAATTTCAATGACGTGACTGATTATTTGTAGGATGACATTGCAGGGCAGGTGTGAAAGGCTCAATCAAGACACCTTGAACAGGCAGAATATTTGGGCCGGATGTGACTGGTTTAAATGCTAAAGGGTTAATTTAGATTCACTTTAAAATAGAAAGTTTATATCCAGAACCAAAAGCTGTCTTTGGTAGATTGATACCAAGAAAATTAAAAGGACCCACTTTAGAGAGAGAGTGAGTGTGTTAAGAAATGACAGGATGGGTATGCAAAGATAAGGATAATGACCATGGGATTGCACCAAGAAAGTTACACTCTGAGGCACAAGACCAGGAAAATTTGTTTATGGAAGACCAGCAGTTGCCCATGCATACTATGCATACCCCGATGTTATCCAAGGGAAAGGCAAAGGTCAATACATCATGGCACCATTGATGTCGCAACTCATTTCTACAGCTGAGTGAACAGGAGCAACATGAAGTGAAGTGTCTTGCTCAAGAAAACAACACACAGCCTGGTCCAGAAATTGAACTCACTACTGCATGGTTGTGAGCCCAACACTCTAAACACTGAGCCATGTGCTTTCACGATGTGTATGTATGCATGTTCTTATGGCAGTAAAATAGACTGTTACAGGTGGATAATATTGATGTGATGGCATGTACCTCAGACTGTCGTGTCATTTCATCTGACATCAAGGCCCCATGGTTGAGGAAGAAACTGGGCTCAGTTGAGCCACACTGGCCAATTGTATGTTGATACAAATCAGCAGTTAAATAGATCAATCCCAGCATGTAACTGCTAATGTATTTCATCAACTCTTGAAAAATGAAAGTCAAAATTGAACTCAGCAGGATTTGAACTCAGAACATAGAAACTCAAAAGAAATAATAGTTTCCAATTTTAGGCACAAAGCAAGCAATTTTGAGGAGAGGGTTTTTTTCTTGATACCAGTGAATCCAGTACTGGTACTTTGTTTTATCTAACCCAAAAGAATAATAGGCGCAGGAATGGCTGTGTGGTAAGTAGCTTGCTAACCAACCGCATGGTTCCGGGTTCAGTCCCACTGCGTGGCATCCTGGGCAAGTGTCTTCTGCTATAGCCCCGGGCCGACCAATGCCTTGTGAGTGGATTTGGTAGACGGAAACTGAAAGAAGCCTGTCGTATATATGTATAAATATATATGTATGTGTGTGTGTTTGTGTGTCTGTGTTTGTTCCCCTAGCATTGCTTGACAACCGATGCTGGTGTGTTTACGTCCCCGTCACTTAGCGGTTCGGCAAAAAAGAGACCGATAGAATAAGTACTGGGCTTACAAAAAGAATAAGTCCCGGGGTCGAGTTGCTCGACTAAAGGCGGTGCTCCAGCATGGCCGCAGTCAAATGACTGAAACAAGTAAAAGAGAGAGTAAAAGAGAGTAAGGCTGACCCCCAGCAAGACTTGAACTCAGAATGTAAAGAGCCAGAACAAATAGCATAAAGCACTTTTCCCAATGTTCTGACAATTTTGCCAATCTACCACCCACTGATTCTGCTAATCTATGTTGACGCTCAGTGCACAACTAATTTTGCTAATTTATTGCCGTTTTGAAAGCAAGTGTGTCGTTATGTGAAAATCTATTTATTTATTCATTCAACCATTCAATTTTCATACTGCAACACCACTTTGTTCACATTTAAACATTTCATAATTTAATATGTGTAATTATTCAAATGTTGCATTTAAAAAAAAAAGTTTAAATGTAATTTTTTTTTTTTTTTTTTTTTTGTTAAATTTATTAATTGGAGAAGAGACTGGTGAAGAAACGGTGCTAATAACCTTAGTAAACCTTCCCAGACTATTGAGATTAGAAGCAGTTTGAACTGCTGGTGGCTAATTGTGCCTGTAGGGGAAAAAAAGAAAACAGGCAGGGCTAGAATACCTGAGTGACACACACACACAGACACACACTGGTGAGTACAATATTCATCACAACTGTCCAACAAATGGGAATGTGAAACTCTGAGTAACAGTTCCATGATAATTTTGCAGCTCGTGACTCTGTGGTGAGAAGTTTGCTTCCCAATCACAAGGTGCCGTGTTCAGTCCCACTTCATGGCACCTTGGGCAAGTGTCTTCTACTATAGCCTTAGGATGACCAAAGCTTTGTGAGTGGATTTGGTAGATGGAAACTGAAAGAAGCTCATCGTAAATATATGTGTGTATATGTGAGTGTATTTGCTCCCCCATCACCGCTTGACAACTGGTTTTCATGTGTGCAGAAAATTAAGGAGTTAAAATTAGCAACATCTGTGTAAGAACACATTGTTAATAGAAGCAACTGTGACAAGGCCTTTGATGTAAAAAAAAGGAAGAGTGTAAAGGGTACAGCCTAATTTTAGGGTGAGAAGAAAGAAAGTCCCATTAGAACACACTATACAATGACAGGTTTGTCAAGAAACTTCAGATTTGGAGATGAATGGAGCATATATGCAGGAAACTTAGATTTTAAATTATCTTGGTAGACCCTGTTGTGAAATAAGCTCATGTTAAATGCAACAATATTCCCTTCAAAAGTTCTCACGAGTAAATGATCACTCGGATGTAATGAAGGGATAGCATGTTTGCAGCATATCTGACTCTACAGAAGCAGTACAGAGAAGGAAGAGAGAGACTGGAGGTGGTTGGTTTTAATTGTTTCATCACTTTTGAGATGCTAGAAGTGAGGTGAAATCCCAAATACCAACAAGGTCACCTTTGCCATTCACCATTTTGGGGTCAATGAAATAAAGTACCAGTTAAAGTACTGAGGTCAGTATAATCAACTAATTAAGTACCTAAAATTGATAACCATGAGCCAATGTTTGAAACAATTTTTTTTTTATTTTATCTAGTTTCAGCTCACAAGCTGTGGCCATGCTGGGGCACTGCCATTTTTTATTATTATTGTTATTATTATTGCTATTATTATTATTATTGTTAAAAGTATTTTTTGTTGTTGTTTTCCCTCTTGTTGGTGCACAAGCCTCTTTTGATAAAAAAAGGATAGGATATGGAGAAAACTGAGATGGATTTATGGTTTAGCTGGAAACTATTTTAGTGACCCTAGAGTGGGATGATGCCAGATATTATATCCATCTGTTTCCTGTGCTATCTGTACCACCCTAGCTACAATGACTAAATCACTAATATCCATTGCAAGTCATGAAACAGCTAAGAGTGTAAACTGTGAACTACGAGTTCCATTGTGTCTTTTGGCAGGACACTTAAGCATTCTGACATCAGTCTGCCACAGGTTGCTCCTGGTCCTATGATACAAGCTTCCTAGTGCTTTTCAAGAAATAGAAACAAAAAAAGATTAAACCTTTTGTACTTTAACTTACTTGGCTAGTAAGAATCATCATCATCATCATCATTGTTTAACGTCTGTTTTCCATGCTAGCATGGGTTGGATGGTTTGACCGGGGTCTGGGAAGCCAGGAGGCTGCACCAGGCTCCAATCTGATCTGGCAGAATTTCTACAGCTCAATGCCCTTCCTAACGCCAATCACTCCATGAGTGTAGTGGGTGCTTTTTACGTGCCACCGACAATGTAGGCACTAAATAATTGATTAGCCCTTAACCATTTTCTTACTATAATTCTGTTCAAATACACTAGCTTTGTTTTAATAAATTTTGAATATAATGAAAAATTTAGCAAAATAACTTTGTCGTTATTAAGATGGAGTTTGGAACATAAATTAATATGAAATTTAAACAGGTTTAAAATCTTTTGAATCAAGATGAGTTTAAACAAGAAGTTGTATCTAAGAAGTACAGGCAGTCTCAGGCAGGTTGGTATCAAAAAGGCTAACATGTTTGTTTAACCCTTTCGTTACTGTATTTATTTTGAGATGCTCTGTGTTTCTTTCAGTTACTTTAAATATAACAAAGAATTTAGTTAAATAACTTAACTATCATTCAGCTAGTGTTAGGAACATAAAGTGTGACTAAGGTTTGGTGGAAGATTTTAATTCAAAACTTATGGAAACAAAACAGTTGTACTCAGAGCCAGAGCCGGTTTCAGCCGGGTTGGTAACGAAAGGATTAAGTCAAGGAAACTTCTACAAGGCCACTGAGCCTGCTAGAAATAGTAGCCAAATCTCTCTGTTATAGTCTTAAAAAAAGAAAATAACACATCGATTAATGAAGTTCAAGAATAAATGCACCCATGTTCATATTTTTTCCTCTTCTTTCCTTCTGACAATACCTTACTGCAGTGTAAAGAAAACTCAGGAGAAATTTACAGAATGTGGCACCAAAGAATCCAAACAGTTTCCTGTAACATAACATGAATCATCATCATCATCATCATCATCATTATTCAACGTCCATTTTCCATGCTGGCATGAGTTGGAGGGTTTGACAGGAACAGGCCAGACCAAGAGCTGCACCAAGCTCCAGTCATCTGTTTTGGCTTGGTTTCTACAGCAGGATACTCTGCCTAATGCACACCACTTTACAGAGTGTACTGGGTGTTTTTTATGTGGCACCATCACCAACAGAGGTCACCAAGTAACTTGCAACACAAAAACCCCTCAACTGGGAGGAGGAGAGTAATATTGATTAGGATGGCTTTATTTATGCCAGTTGAGGAGAGATTAAAGGAAAAGAAGAAAAGATTAAGGTAACTCTTCATGAGGGTAAATCTATTATATAAATTCTGTTCTATCTGTCTTCTAGGATCTGGGCATCCTCCATCCAATTGCGCTCTAATTTGATATGTAGATACCTACGGTATCAGGGCGTGTACAAGTCTTGAAAAAATTACAAAAATCGATTCCAGGTGAGAATGCGATCGATTAAGTCGTGGGAATGTGCATTTGTACGTGCAAGTACATCAGCTGTTGCGATCAATACTACATGTACACGAGAAAAATGCATGTGCAGTTTACACAAAAAAAGCTGGCTGGCTTGAAATAATGCCACAAAATGCAGTATATTTAAGAGCCCAAAAAACTAAGATGCAAAAGAGATATTTTCTTCAAACTTGCCATGAAGGAAGGAAAGACTATTTGGTTTCTCAGGAATTTTTTTTTTTTGTGCTTTAACTTTGTTTAACAAAACCAAAAATTTAATTGAAATAAAGGCATGCTTAATTATTTTTTAATGAAATGAAAACACTGATTGCTTTTTATTCAGCAGATATGATTCAGCACCATCCATTGGACAGGGAGCGTTTTGATCATAGACAATAAGAAGAAGACTAAGTGATTTGTAATAGATTGTTTATTTAACAGTTTGAATCATATTTCAACAGATTGTCTGTCTGTCTTCAAGTTCAAATTGTAAAATGAAAATAACTGTAGAAACACAAAAATTCAAAATACAAACAAGGAAATCCTGCATTCCTATTTTGATAAAAAGTCATTCTATCAAAACCAGAACACAGGATTTCCTCATTTATATTTTGAATTTCTGTGTCTCTGCAATTATTTACATTTTACATTTTGAACTTAATCTGTTGAAATATCATTCAAACCGTTAAATGAATAATCTATTAAAAATCACATTGTACTCTTCCTATTGTCTACTAATAATAATATTAATAATATTACAAAAGGACTGACGTAACTCTTCACAAAGGTAAATAGACAATACAAAGAGTGTGATGCGATTGCAATAGATAATTTATTGGTTGGATGATATTTCAACAGCTAGCCTGTCTTTGTGAAGTTCAAAACGAAAAGTGATATATAAAAATTCAAATCCAAAATATGAACGAGGGCAACCAGTGTCCCCATGTTGATGGAATGACATCATCAGTCTTCAGTTTTCAAGTTTACAACTGGCAAAAAGAAACAAAAAAAGAGAAAAAAGAAAGAAAAGAAAAAAGAAATGGAAAAAGAAGAAGAATATTTAATCAAACAGTTTTGTGTAAATATGATATTCTCCTGTCATTTTATTGATTCCTCCAGGGTGTGATGTTAATAACCCACAAATATATTTCTCCTCTTGCATTTTAAGTACTAAAAGTGTAGCAGATTCAGAATATTTTCTGAGAATATGCACTTTCATGCCTTTTCCAAAATTGCAGCCATATGATGCAAAACGTTCAGCAAGTTCTGTCAAACTATTGTTATTGTGCTTGACATCATATCTGTGCCCATTGAATCTTTTGTTTAATTGTTCTGTTGTACAACTAACATAAATCAAGTTGTGCTTCATGCATTTTGCTGAGTACACCAAATGGGAATCTCTACACATCCTGCCTTCCATGGAATTCACTTGACTCATGTTGTTGCACAATGAATAAGGCTTACCTCTCTTGTGGCTGTTTTTAAAAGTGCAGTGTGCAGAAACTTCAAATATGAACATGGGTGCATAATCATTAATCGATGTATCATAAAAATATAAGAGAACTATTAACCTCTACTTCTGACTCCAAGAAAACTAAAACTGGAGTTTTGGATTTGAATTTCTATAATTTTGAATTTTTACATTATCCCTTTTCATTTTGAACTCGACAAAGACAGGCTAGCTGTCGAAATATTGTTCAACCAATAAAACATCTATTGCAATCACATCGCATGTTTCATATTGTCTAATAATAATAGTAATAATAATCCTTTCAATATAGGCACAAGGCTTGACATTTGTGGGAAGGGGACTAGTTGATTACATTGACCCCAGTGTTTCACTGGTGTTTAATTTATTGACCCGAAAGGACAAAAGGAAAAATTAACCTCGGCAGAATTTGAACTCAGAGCGTAATGCCACTAAGCATTTTGCTCAGCATGCTAACGATTCTACCAGCTTGCCGCTTTGATAATAATAATAATAATGATAACCCTTACTATTATAGGCACAAGATCCATAATACTCAATGAGTTCTTATTTCATCGGCCCCCAAAAGGATAAAAGGCAAAGTTGACCTTGGTGGAAATTGAACAAAAAACAAAGAGCCAAGGTCAATTTTTGACTTACATCCTTTCAGGGTCAACAAAAATAAGGGCCAGCAGAATACTGGAATTAATATAATTGGCTTACCCCTTCCTCGTACAATTGCTGGCCTTGTACATAAATTTGAAGTCATTATTATTATTGTTGTTGTTTAAGGCGGCAAGCTGGCAGAATCATTAGCATACTAGGCAAAATGCTTAGTGGTATTTTGTCAGCTGCTACGCTCTGAAATAAGTACCAGTTATGCACTGGGTCAATATAATCAACTAGGCCCCTTCATCCAAAATTTTCAAGGTCTTGTGCCTAGAGCAGACATGATAATTATTATTGCTGTTGTTGTTGGTATTATTATTGTAATTATTATTATATTATTATTATTATTAATCCAAATTGTTTTTATTCCTTGACTTAGTTTCTCTTTCTGCCTAATTTCACTTCCTAGTATAATTAAGCACAATAAACATTGTTATTACTGACATATGACTAGACTAGATATATTTCCTAGATAATGACATGAATAAACAAACCAACACAGGAACCTTGATAAAATTGCTTGACCTACTAGAATCACATTGAATTACGTAATCTTTAAAATATTGGATTATTATAATGCCCACTTCGGTTTACAGTAAACCTAGTAAAAACCAGTAAAGACACAACTATCTCTGAGTGCCTACTATGTACTCTGGTATTTCACATACTTCTCTTTACTTATAGTGACTAGGTTATTCCATTTGTCACATTTAAATAATTGGATGGTCAAAGCTAGAATGTCTTTTATTGCAGGTCAGCTAATCTCTAGATTCAAAAAAGTAGATACAGTAATTCCTTACCAAACATGCACTCAGTACATCATGGATTTTTCTGGCTAATATTACTCTTTTATATCTTTCAGTCATTTGACTGATGGGGGAACAAACACAAACACATACACACACACACACACACCACACACACACACACACACACATATATATATATATATATATATATATATATATATATATATATATACATACATGGTAGGTTTCTGTCTACCAAAT
The DNA here is from genome assembly GCF_006345805.1 of Octopus sinensis. Lineage (NCBI taxonomy): Eukaryota > Metazoa > Mollusca > Cephalopoda > Octopoda > Octopodidae > Octopus > Octopus sinensis. The sequence goes on along the minus strand of NC_043006.1, from coordinate 17,180,121 downwards.
CCACTCACAAAGCTTTGGTCAGCCCAATGCTATAATAAAAGACACTTTCCCAAGGTGCCACACAGTGTGACTTAACCCATAGTCATGTGGTTGGGAAGCAAGCTTCTAACCACACAGCCACTCCTGCACCTATGTGTATGTGTGTGTTTGTGTGTATATATATTATATATATAACATATGTATATATATATAATATATGTGTGTGTGTGTATATATATATATATATATATATAATATATGTATATAGATATATAATATATGTGTATATATAGATGTATAATATATATGCATATACACATGTATAATATATATATATACAAATGTATAATATATATATATATATATATACAAATGTATAATATATATATATACAAATGTATAATATATATATACAGATGTATAATATATATATATAATATAATATATATATCACATTTATATATCACATTTCAATGCAGACATTTTTATTCTGATGTTCAATCTTATATCTCACATTCTGTATTTGACTTATACTTGATTTTACATGATTGATATATATACTAATTCATATTTATAATGTATAATTTATAAATTTTAATTCTTAATATTACAAAGTATAATCTTTATTTTAAATTTTTGAATTCTTAATTTTTAATGCTTAGTTGCATTGCTTATTTTTTAAAGGGATGTGAAATTAATTGCATATATGTATTTATATATGTATGTATAGGCTTTCGTTGACATGGAGAAAGCTTTTGATAGGGTCCCCCGATCCCTTATCTGGTGGTCAATGAGGAAACTAGGGATAGATGAATGGCTGGTGAGGACTGTGCAAGCCATGTACAGAGATGCCGTAAGTAAGGTTAGGGTTGGCAACATGTACACAGAAGAATTCAAAGTAGAGGTTGGGGTCCACCAGGGTTCAGTACTCAGCCCCCTCCTATTTATCATAGTACTCCAGGCAATTACGGAGGAATTCAAGACAGGCTGTCCCTGGGAGCTCCTCTACGCTGACGACCTTGCTCTTAATGCTGAGTCACTATCAGAACTGGAGGAGAAGTTCCAGGTGTGGAAGGAGGGTTTAGAATCAAGGGGCCTTAGAGTCAACCTAGCTAAAACCAAAGTACTAATAAGTAGAAAGGTAGACAATCCACAAATATCTTCAGGAAGATGGCCCTGCTCGATCTGTAGAAAAGGTGTAGGTAGAAACTCTATAAGATGTACCCAGTGTAAGCTATGGACACATAAGAGGTGCAGCAATGTCAAAGGTAGGCTAACTGGGAAGATAGTTTTTGTATGTGGCAGATGCTCGGGAGCATTAACCTCCGAAAATCTGCAGAAAACAACTTCCGTCACTTTCCAGGGGGAAAAACTAGAAGTAGTTGATAGCTTCCGTTATCTAGGTGACCAAGTCAGTAGTGGGGGTGGGTGCGCTGAAAGTGTAACTACTAGAATAAGAATAGCCTGGGCAAAGTTTAGGGAGCTCTTACCTCTGCTGGTGACTAAAGGCCTCTCGCTCAGAGTAAAAGGCAGACTGTATGATGCGTGTGTATGAACAGCCATGCTACATGGCAGCGAAACATGGGCCGTGACTGCTGAGGACATGCGTAAGCTCGTGAGGAATGAAGCCAGTATGCTCCGATGGATGTGTAATGTCAGTGTACATACTCGACAGAGCGTTAGCACCTTGAGAGAAATGTTGTACCTAAGAAGCATCAGTTGTGGTGTGCAAGAGAGACGATTGCGCTGGTATGGTCATGTGGCGAGAATGGATGAAGATAGGTGTGTGAGAAAGTGCCAATCCCTAGCAGTTGAGGGAACCCGTGGAAGAGGTAGACCCAGGAAAACCTGGGACGAGGTGGTGAAGCACGACCTTCGAACTTTAGGCCTCACTGAGGAAATGACCAGAGACCGAGACCTTTGGAAATATTCTGTACGTGAGAAGACCAGGCAGGACAAGTGAGCCCAGCCCACTTATGAATGCCTTTCCTCCCTTGGACACAAAGACCGGTTGAGGCAAGCGAAGTCGATATAGAACCTCATCCGACGACAGACACCCATGCCAACCCCCCATGCTTGCGAAGACATGTTGGGGCAAGCGAAATCGAAATCGAAACCGAATTGAACCAGCCAGGATCCCTGGCCTGGTGGTACGTAAAAAGCACTATCCGACTCGTGGCCGTGGCACGTAAAATACTCCAATGCGACCGTACGACAGGCACCCATGCCAACCCCCTTTGCTTGTGAAGACATGTTGGGGCAAGCGAAATCGAAATCGAATTGAACCAGCCAGGATCCCTGGTCTGGTGGTACGTAAAAAGCACTATCCGACTCGTGGCCGTGGCACGTAAAATACTCCAATGCGACCGTACGACAGGCACCCATGCCAACCCCCTTTGCTTGTGAAGACATGTTGGGGCAAGCGAAATCGAAATCGAATTGAACCAGCCAGGATCCCTGGTCTGGTGGTACGTAAAAAGCACTATCCGACTCGTGGCCGATGCCAGCACCGCCTCGACTGGCTTCCGTGCCGGTGGCACATAAAATACACCAATCTGACTGTGGCCGTTGCCAGCCCCGCCTGGCACCTGTGCAGGTGGCACGTAAAAAGCACCCACTACACTCACGGTGTGGTTGGCGTTAGGAAGGGCATCCAGCTGTAGAAACATTGCCAGATCAGACTGGAGCCTGGTGCAGCCTTCTGGCTTCCCAGAACCCCGGTCGAACCGTCCAACCCATGCTAGCATGGAGAACGGACGTTAAACGACGATGATGATGATATATATATACAGTCGTGTATATGTATATATACTGTAATTTTCCAATACTGAAACACATGTAGTTCCTTCATATTTAATAAATTTAAGTATTAACTAAAGTAGGATATATATATATATGTGTGTGTGTGTGTGTGTGTGTGTGTGTGTGTATATATACATACATATAATATATATATATATATAATATAAAGTTAATCCAAACAAGAAAGCATAAAAAAACACAACTCGAGGACGTGGAACAAATATAGTATTATTGGATGCTCATGTATATATTATATACATATATATATATATATATATATATATATATATATATATATATATATATATATATATATATATATGCGGTTGTGAAGCAAGCTTCTTAACACACAGTTACTCCTGTATGTATATAATATAATATATATATAATATATGTGTGTATATGTGTGTGTGGGCATATAGATAGATAGAGAGAGAGAGAGATAGAGAGATAGATAGATAGATAGACAGACAGATATATAGATAGACAGATATATAGATAGACAGATATATAGATAGACAGATATATAGATAGACAGATAGATAGATGTGTGCTTTGATTTGGCATTAAAAATTAGCACTAATTAAGCGTATAGCTGGGAGAAAAAGGTCTTTGGAGTAAGATGATAGACTGGCAAGGAACACAGAAAGATGAAAAGAGAGATAGATTAAGACTTTTGTAATACGATAGTTAGGGGAGTAGGGATAGTGTTTATGACCTTTGAAAGCTTTCCCTTCACTTCTGCAATTTAGGCCCAGCTTGAACATCTGCAGTCAATGACTGCAAGGCCTTTGGCTGGCCCAAGGCTATAGCAGAAAAGACTCACCCAAGGTACCCTATAGTGAGATTGAACCAGGGACCGTGAGGTTGGGAAGGGAACTTCTTACCACACAGTCACGTTATCTCTCTTTACTCTTTTACTTGTTTCAGTCATTTGACTGCGGCCATGCTGGAGCACCGCCTTTAGTCGAGCAAATCGACCCCGGGACTTATTCTTTATAAGCCCAGTACTTATTTTATCGATCTCTATTGCCGAACCACTAAGTGACGGGGACGTAAACACACCAGCATCGGTTGTCAAGCAATACTAGAGGACAAACACACACATATACACACACACATATATATATACATATATACGACAGGCTTCTTTCAGTTTCCGCCTACCAAATCCACTCACAAGGCTTTGGTTGAACCGCTAAGTGACGGGGACGAAAACACACCAGCATCGGTTGTCAAGCAATGCTAGAGGGACAAACACACACATATACACACATATATATATATACATATATACGACAGGCTTCTTTCAGTTTCCGTCTACCAAATCCACTCACAAGGCATTGGTCGGCCCGGGGCTATAGCAGAAGACACTTGCCCAAGATGCCACGCAGTGGGACTGAACCCGGAACCATGTGGTTGGTTAGCAAGCTACTTACCACACAGCCACTTATATGCGCCTTATATGTATTTTTTTTTACAGAAAAAGGAGGAAACTAACATTAGATAAGTAGAGCAGAAACAATACACTTTCATTACTGACATTCCTAAACAAAATTATAAGAGATAATTGCGTTAATTATTCTGATGAAATTTTTTTTACATATACACAATTTCATGCCAATGTAAATGTATGTTTATGAGCGAGTGTATTCGTGTGGTAAATAGCTTGCTAAACAACCACTTGGTTCCGGGTTCAGTCCCACTGCGTGGCACCTTGGGCAAGTGTCTTCTGCTATAGCCCCGGGCCGACCAATGCCTTGTGAGTGGATTTGGTAGACGGAAACTGAAAGAAGCCTGTCGGATATATGTATATATATATATGTGTGTGTGCGTGTATGTTTGTGTGTCTGTGTTTGTCCCCCTAGCATTGCTTGACAACCGATGCTGGTGTGTTTACGTCCCCCGTTACTTAGCGGTTCGGCAAAAGAGAACCGATAGAATAAGTACTGGGCTTACAAAAGAATAAGTCCCGGGGTCGAGTTGCTCGATTAAAGGCGGTGCTCCAGCATGGCCACAGTCAAATGACTGAAACAAGTAAGAGGGAGTGAAGAGAGTAAATGATTTTCTGTAAAACTAAATGGATACAACGTAAGGGGTATTAGCCATCTGAATGTGGCTAGCCACTGGGGGCGGGGGGGGGGGTGTTACTGATGCTTCTGGTGACGTTGATCGCCTGGGGCTAAAAGCATCAGTAACACCCCGCCACATTCAGATGGCTAATACCCCTTACGTTGTCGAGCGGTTACTGTTTATATCTTGTTCAGAGATTTATTGTTGTTTAAATGGATACATCAGTATGGATATATAAACTGTGGATGTGCTTTATATATGCATGTTTGTGAATATGTACAATGTAGCTACAAGTATTTATGTGAACAGTTTGACTAGAAAATGAATTCTTTTATGTTTTCACCTTTAATATTACTCTGAAATATTTATTTCTTTATTGCCCACAGGGGGCTAAACATAGAAGGGACAAACAAGGACAGACAGAAGGGGCTAAGTTGATTACATTGACCCCGGTGTGTAACTGGAACTTATTTGATTGACCCTGAAAGGACGAAAGGCAAAGTTGACTTTGGCGGAATTTGAACTCAGAACATAACAGCAGACAAAATACTGCTAAGCATTTCGTCCAGCATGCAAATGATTCTGCCAGCTTGCTCTGAAATATTGCATGTACACTCATGTATAGACATATTTGTGTGTATGTGTGTGTGTGTGTATATATATATATATCATCACCATCATCATCATCATTTAGCGTCCGTTCTCCATGCTAGCATGGGTTGGACAGTTCAACTGGGATCTGTGAAGCTGGAAGGCTTCATCAGGCCCAGTCAGATCTGGCAGTGTTTCTACGGCTGGATGCCCTTCCTAACGCCAACCACTCCGTGAGTGTAGCGGGTGCTTTTTACGTGCCACCCGCACAGGTGCCAGTCAGAGCTGGCAAACGGCCACGAACGGATGGTGCTTTTACGTGTCACCGGCACGGGGCCAGGCGAGGCTGGCAACGGACTCATATATATATATATGTATATATATATATATATATATACAGTCAAAAATTGTGAAGCATGACTGTCACCACTACTACATGAACCTGAAGATTGCAGAATTTAATGCATGAAAGTACTAGTTCAATCAGAATGAACATTTAACATTCTATTATTTTATTTTATTATATTATATTATATTATATTAAAATTATATCATTATAAGATTGTAAATAAAACGTGAAAATCAGACAAGGTTGGAATTCCTTTTATTAATATATTCTTCTATACACAATCACACCCGTATATATATATATATATATATATATATATATATATACACACACACACACACACTAGCAGAAAGACCACCTTTGGGGCAACTTTCTGCTAGCCACTCGATAATATTTTCATATTTGATTCCCAATTCTAATAATTTTTATGAATTGAATAAGAATTATACACATTGGGGAAAAAAAAAGAGAAAAGAACTGAAAATGAAAGTGGCTACAAGTCTGTGACAAAAGCTTAGACAGCAATATAAGGCCAAAATTCAAAAACGAAATGAAATGGGTGTTGTATGGAAGGGCACCTTCCTGACAATTAAAAAAAGTATAGCCAGTAACTTATTTAGGGCAGATGGAGAGGAAATGTGTCAGAGACCAGGTCACAGATGTTCCATTGAGAATTTTTAATACAAGATATAAAAGAAAACTAAAAACATTTTGTATGGGTTCTCAAATGATTAAAATGGGCAACATAATTGTTTTATATATATACACATATACACACACACACACATGATTATGCTCTCCATTTTAACTATATATATTTAATATATATATATATTAATATACATATATATTATATATGTTTCTTTATTGGCCACACAGGGCTGAACACAGAGGAGACAAAATACAAAGTAGAGCTTTTCTTTTTGGGAAGAGTAAAAAGGGGAGGGGTAGAATTTCGATCAAAAGGGATCGTGGAGAGAAAAAAAAAAAGAAGGCTGATCAATAGGGATCGTGTATCACAAAAATGTCATAATGTAATAAGAGGAAACAGATTAGGTTTATCGGTGGAAAGAAAAGCCTGCAGAAAAGACCACGGTAACCTCGGGCAATAATGTCATGCAATAAAAACACGTTACAGTAAGTGACTCTCTTTTTCTTTTTGGTTAATAGGATTATGCTCAAGCTGGCTATGTAATTCACATGTACCATCCTTGCTACATTCACCCATCTTTTTTTTGAAACAGTCACTAGATAAAACTTCCCTCTCTACTCTCACCTTCCTCTTCAAGTGATATTTGAAGAATTGATGAGAGATTCACCAGAGAGGAAATTGTTTGTCTCTAGACCTTTCATATGCGTCCACCACACACATTCTTTCACCATAACCACAAGTACAATGAAAATGGCCCTTCTTTCCCATTTCAAGGAAGGAGGTGCGACAATATTCATGATAGACTCACCTAGCAAATTATCTTATTTGCTAAACTAAAATCAGAAACCAATTGGTCCAGGAAACTAGATGGTAACAGTTTTTAGCTTTCATTTTGTTCTTTTCAGAATTTTATCCCAAATTTTGTGGTTTTAGAACCTAGCTGTTCTTTCTAGCATGATGAATCCCATAAGTGGATTCCTCTTATGTGTATAAATGTACACTGTATTTTATGAGTAATACATAGTCTTTGGACTAAATTTTTACACGCTAGGCCACTGGAAGTGAAAATTTCTACTAATTTCCATTTCCCTTTGACCTGATTAAGTATTATAAGTTTTTGGATAATTTTCGAATTTCAAAAGTTGGCATTTTTTTATTGCCGATGAGGAGCTGCGTCTGCGCAGTAGATTTGAAAGAATTAGGATGTAAAAACACGAGACATATAATTGATCGCCTCGTGTTTATATATTTAATCTGTGTTCCTGTTGATAATGATTTCACCTAGCAAATAATCTTATTTGCTAAACTAAAATCAGAAACCAATTGGTCCAGGAAACTAGATGGTAACAGTTTTTATTTTTCATTTCGTTCCTTTCAAAATTTTATCCCAAATTTTGTGGTTTTAAAACCTAGCTGTTCTTTCTGGCGTGATGAATCCCATAAGTGGATTCCTCTTATGTGTATAAATGTACACTGTATTTTATGAGTAATACATAGTCTTTGGACTAAATTTTTACATGCTAGGCTACTGGAAGTGAAAATTTCTACTAATTTCCATTTCCCTTTGATATGATTAAATGTATATAAATATATATATATATATATATATATATATATATATATATATGGTGCTATTAAGCCCAGGTGGTGCTATTAAGTTAGACATGGCCTGGGCCAATAATGGCCGAAACCTATCAAAGTATCAAAGTATATACATATATATATATATACATATATATATATATATGCATATATACATGTGTGTATACATACATACATACATATACATGTGTGTGTAGATGGATATTCTTTTAACAATTTCAGACAGATTGTGCCTATACCAGATCACTGCCTAGAAAAGCTTTAGTCAGTCCAATTTTTCAACCCTAGTATTTATTTATTTCAGTCTGCTATTTATTTTACCAATTTTGACAGCAAAGTGAAGTTACTGAAGATACCATTCCTCACACAACAGAATACTATTTGACAAACTGTAAAACATAAACACAAGCAAAAACAAACATATAATGGACTTCTGACTCCAGAATTAGGCACTAAAGCAACATGTTGTGTACTAAGATTAACCCTTTCGTTACCAACCCGGCTGAAAGTGGCTCTGGCTCTGAGTACAAATATCTTGCTTTCATAAGTTTTGAATTAAAATCTTCCACCAAACCTTAGTCACAATTTATGTTCCTAACACTGGCTGAATGATAACTAAGTTATTTTACTAAATTCTTTGTTATATTTAAAGCAATTGAAAGAAACACAGAGCACCTCAAAATAAATACAGTAACGAAAGGGTTAAGCTAGAAACTACATGGTTGTGAAGCAAAATTCTTGAATGCATGGATATCAAGAATCTAGTGAGAAATACTTTTTCAGTAAGGTGTCCCCCAATTATGGGAGACAACTCAACACATGCTTCCATTTAATTACACATCCTCAGAGATACATAGTCTTCAATGTGCTTGTTAGAAAGTAGAGACAAGAGAATTAGAAAGTGGATGTATATGAATGAATATATGTTAAAAATTAGGACATTTAAAAAACAAAAAAAATCATTGAGGTTAAAGAGTAAGGGATGTCATCCTTGTTAAAAACAATAGTTGAGTTAGTGTTAGCATACTTAATGCAGTTCGTTTCAAAAAAATCTAATTAGAGATACTTACTGTAATAAAGCTTATCATTTTTAATTTACAGAGACAGTACAAACAAATAAGCTCACATACATAGACAGTGTATGTGTATATGCATATGTATTCCCATTGTTTGAGAGCAGACAGATTGTTTGAAACAATTATTTTCAGGTGGATAACTGTGCACCAGATTTAAGATGAGGTGACTGCTGAACAGATTTTGTTGACAGATAATCTGGAATTTTGCTTATTTGAACAACTAGCTACATGGAATGTAAGATAGACTATACAAGAATATACTGAATCATGAAGTAGCGATTGTGACACACAAGCTCATGTTATAAATTGCATCTTTAGACTGCAAATTTTTAAGGTTACAATAACCAAGATATTTCTCATTGAAAAAATCTGCAATAAGTAGTAAAAATGAAAGTATTAACCTATTAGCATTCGGATTACTCTCTCAAGTGTGGTACTTAATTATTCATATTATTTTAAATTAATCTTGTATTATATGTAGCTCTGAGATTTCAATGGTGTGATTATAATTTTTTTGAAATGACATTCTAGGGTAGGTGTGAGAGGCCTGATGTGGATGGTTTGAACATAAAACAAATAGAATATTTGGGTTGCATATAGCCTGTTTAAATGTTTGTTGTTTGTTCCTTCTCAAGCCATGCCTCGCTCATAAGGGCCAGTTTCCCGGTTTCTTGGTGTATAGGTTCCCTACTTGGACAGGACGCCGGTCCGTCGCAGGTGAGCTGCAAGATGCAGGAGGAAAGAGTGAGAGAAAGTTGTGGCGAAAGAGTCAGCAGAAGTCTCACCGTTACCTTCTGCCGGAGCCGCGTGGAGCTTAGGTGTTTTCACTCATAAACACACACATCGCCCAGTCTGAGATTCGAACCTGCGATCCCTCGACCACGAGTCCGCTGCTCTAACCACTACGCCATGTGCCTCCACACCCTGTTTAAATGCTAAAGGGCTGAATAGAATCTAAAACAAAAAGAAAGAAACTGAAACAAATGCCTTCATTATAACAGTTTTTCAATTGAAATAGTAATATGTAGAAGAGTGATAAAGCTGCTCCCCAGATACGATGATATTCTGTCTAAAATAACATTTACGGATGATCTAGTGCCTCTTCCGGACAGTTGAGTGAACTGAGAAAAGTCCAAGTACCTAATGACATGTTTGTAGAGGATTTGACTCTAGGAAAAAGGATAGTCTATATTGTTATCCATTTGTCCACTTATGTTTACAAGTTTGTTTACATACTGAACATTTTCAAACCCTTCTGCTACCATATTTATATAATAATGAAATTATTGTATACAGTGCTCAGGTGCACCACAACTTGTCAGAAAGTGCATATAAAGTACATGCAGTAATGTAGAAATGTCTGGAAAGCGAACACGTGCTTGTGTGTGTATGGAGGGAGAAAATCAGGTGTAGTGTTGGCGAATCTCAGGAAGCATGGAAGTTTTGAAGGATGCAGTGCTCCAACAACTAACAACTGATGCCGGCAGTTTGTTCCATGCTTCAGCAACTCTCAGCATGAAAAAATGTTTCCTGAATATTTCTACTCAAATACACTGCATTTATTTCAATTAATTTTTAAAAACTTAATGAAGAATTTAGTAAAATAACTGTCATCATTAGACTGGTTTTTGGCACATAAATTAACATAAAATTTTATCAACATGTTTCTGTTGAAATACACTGCATCTGCTTCAATAGATTTTGAAAATAATGAAGAATTTAGTAAAAATAATCTTGTTATTATTAAGTGATTTGGAACAATAATTAACATGCTTTGAAGGTAGGTTTTAATTTAAATTGCTTTTTACCAGGAAGCTTGTATTACAGAAAGAAGTGTGATCTTGAACATATTGGTATAAAATGGGTTAAACAACAAAAACACAAGAGATGACATCATTAAGGAATCAAAGATTAAAGTAGAATTAATTAAAAAACACATTTATATATTGGAATATGCTAGGGAGAGAGAGAGAGACGATAACAGAGAAGAATGTTAGAATAAATTGAGTGCCAGTTTAGGGTAACTAAAAAAAAAAAGAGAAGTACAGATCCAACCTTGGATGTAATTTGGTAAATAATTTGGCATCCCCCTTTCAGTTTTATATCCAATGTTTCTCCTTTTAATTTAGAGTTCTGAGATAGTGTTGTACCATGCAAACTAAAAGAACTTTCCCCTCTATTTATCTTTTCTCTGTTGACATAAAATCTGTTACATTTTGATGTATTGGGAGAGGGAGACAGACAGAGAAAGGATGAGCGCTACTAAATGACAGAAATTAGTCTGGAAATTTTTGATAAAGTGATCTTCCATTTACTTCCTTAGATGGATTAGGTCACTTATCTCAGTTAGACCAGTGGTAGCCAAACGGACATATGATACTTAATAACAACGCAAAACAGGATATTAAGGTGAGCAGCTGAAGTGGTTTCACATGCTTTAACTCCAATAACAACAGTTAATTCAGAGGATAGGTTGTAATTAATAGAGGACTACATTTGTTTATTCATTCTTTATTGACTTTTCCATGACATTATGGGACAGAGGAATCCATTATTGAGGCAGCGTTTTATTGCAGAATGCCCTTCGTGTCATAAATCCTTGCCTGTTTTTCAAGTAAGGTATGCATTTATGTCGGGGCAACAATGCTCAAACAACAATTTCAGGACAGGGGGAGTCACAACACCACAAGTTATAGCAAACACATATACATTCTTTTATTCTTTTAGTTGTTTTAGTCATTTGACTGCAGCCCACGCAGGAGCACTGCCTTGAAGGATTTTAATTGAACAAATCGATCCCAGGATTTATTTTTTAAGCCCAGTATTTATTCTATCAGTCTCTTTTGCTGAACCGCTAAGTTATAAGGATGTAAACACACCAACACCAGTTGTCAAGCTGTGATGGGGAGGGACAAACAGACACAAAGACACACACACAGGTACATACATACACACACAAACATACACACACACACACACACACACACACACACACACACATATATATATATATATATATATATATATATATACGACAGGCTTCTTTCAGTTTCCATGAACCAAATCCACTCACAAGGCTTTGGTCGACTCGATACTATAGTAGAAGATACTAGCTCATGGTGTCACGCAGTGGGACTGAGCCTGGAACCATGCATATGGTTGGGAAGTATACCATATACGCTTATGCCATATTTATACATATATACATACATACATATATATATATAAGAGGATATATCAGCCTCTTAAAGGAATGATTACATCCAAGAAAACACTGGTTCTATACCTTATATTTTTGGGAAATAAAATTTTCCTAAATCAGTAGATATATATTAAGTATATAATCCGTTTTTAATTACAGGACTAAAATGGGGAGTTAGCGATTAATTATTCTTTATTATAAATAATTTGATAATCATTTCTTCCTATAGCTGTTTCCATTTATACTCATTGAATAAATTACAAATTTATGCATTAAATTTGCATTTATATGTTATGAGCAAAATATCATCAGGAAAAAGTCGGCTGGAATGAACAGATAGATCAACATGTAATTTCTTAATATCTAACTTTTCCCTGATGATATTTTCCTCATAAATTATAAATGCAAATTTAATTTATAAATTTGTAATTTATTCAATGAGTATAAATGGAAACATCTGTAGGAAGAAATAATTATCAATTTATTAATAATGAATATTTATTAACCACCAACTCTCCATTTTCTTCTCTTAATTCAATACAAATATATATATATATAAATAATAATAATAATAATAATAATAATAATAATAATAATAATAATTGTGTACAGTGCTCTGGTGCACTACAACTCATCTAAAGTGTATATATAATCAGGTGTAGTTTCGGCGGATTTCGGAAAGCATGAGGGCCTTAAACACATATATGCACATACCAAATGCAAGTGCACTCAACACATTATGTAAAGTATATATTATGTAGATGGATGATGGGGTAAGGGGGGGGGGTTAAATAAAATAGAAATTCATTTTAAAAGAAGAGAAAGCACAAAATTCCAATGATACTGATTGTGAAAATAAAACCTAATTGAATTGAAATAACATGAATCTTGTAAAAATAGCAAAAAAAAAAAAATTATGTAAAGAAGTAGACTGAGACACCAGCCTAAAATTCCATGAAAAAAATTCAATCAATTTAACACGAAACACTTTTGTACCTGTCATTTTCAAATCTTTAATTATTTATTTATTGAAAATGACACAAATAGGTTGGTCTTTAAACTATCGAAATAACAGGTTTCTTTAAAAAGAAAATGAAAGTTATCAAAGGAAGTTATCTAAAGTTTAATTTCAAAGAACACTTAATATTTAAAGAGGAAAAAGTGTTAAAAAAGAAAAAGAAAAGTAGGAATTTTATTGTAAAATAATTGGTTTCAACTAAATATTCAGAAAATGAAATTCCTGTTACCTGAGTAGCATGAAATTTTTAAAGAACTATAAATAGAATAGAATAAAGTCTGTGATTTTTTTTTCTTTTACTCTTTTACTAATTTCAGTAATGGTTTAGTCAAGAACATCAACCACTTTTAATTAACTTGTATTCTACTACCACTACTACTACTACACATGCATTCATACATACATGTGTGTGTGTGTGTGTATGTGTGCATGCGTAGGTGGAGCAGCATCTTGGGCAAGTGTCTTCCTCTTCCGCTACAGCACCAAACAGACCAAAGCCTTGGAAATGAGTTCAGTAAGCAGAAACTGGAAGGAGACCATCATATACATGCAAGCATATCTATCTATCTATTTATCTATCTATCTAATATAAAGTGTGTGTGTTTCGCATAGCAGCCCCAGCCCATCCCAAGTACCTTGGATCGCAGAACGACCTGTTGTGCTTACCTTGGATCGTAGGGTCACCTGCTGTGCTTAAAGAGACCTACTGAGTCAAGTACATCAACATCAAAATAAAAATCAAATGGAAATTGTAGTTGTGATACCTGTGCTGGTAGCATGTAAAAAGCACCATCCAAATGTGGCCGATGCCAGCGCCACCTTGACTGGCTTCCGTGCCGGTGGCACGTAAAAAGCATCAACCAATCATGTCCACTACCAGCCTCCGGTGGCACATAAAAAGCACACACTACACTCTCAGAGTGGTTGGCATTAGGAAGGGCATCCAGCTGTAGAAACACTGCCAGATCAGACTGGAGCCTGGTGCAGCCTCCTGGCTTCCCAGACTCCAGTTGAACTGTCCAACCCATGCTAGCATGGAAAACGGACGTTAAACGATGATGATGTGTATATATATATATATATATATATATATATATATGTATATATATATATATATATATGTATGTATGTATGTATGCATGTATGTATATATTAATATATTAGCTTATCGAGGTCGACTTTGCCTTTCATCCTTTCAGGATCGATAAATTATGTACCAGTTGTATACTCATGTCGATCTAATCGACTGGCCCCATCTCCCAAAATTTCGGGCCTTGTGCCTAGACCAGAAAAGAATATATTAGCTTATCTCTTTGATCAGATAACAAGATTTCTTCTGAATGTATTCTGGAATGTCAATAAAAGGTGATATGTCATTCCAGATGAGAATATTATGGTATATAAATTGGAATGTATATGAATGAACTTTGTATACAGTGAGCAGCTGCGTTGATCTATGTAAAATATTCATTGTTTTCAAATTAAAAAAACTGAGTCTCTTTGATATTAATAGTGGTAAATGTTAAAGACATGACATTTTATTTACTAAGAAGTTACCAAAGATACTAACTTCTTGAATCATGGAAGTGAAAAATCTTAGGAGTTGCTCATCAAAAATAGCCATGTGATGCAATAGTTCTTTATTGAGATGAGTAGGAATCAGTAAACATGGTTAACCAGGTTGTTGGATATCCAGAAGCGTACAGGGTAATTGTGTTTAGTTTGTTGATGTAGAAAAGCAGTAGCTGTCAACAGCAGCAGTGTGGAAACGCAATGGCCAAGTGGTTAGGGCAGCGGACTCATGGTCGTAAGAACACGGTTTTGATTCCTAGACCGGGCATTGTGTATGTTTATTGAGCAAAATTTTGAAAATACTGAAAAATTTAGGAAAATTACTTTATCATCATTAAGCTGGTGTCTGGAACAAATTTACAGGAATTATAAAACCAAGAGTAGTCTCAGGCAGGTTTGTATTAGATGGGTGAAAAAAAGGTATTTACATGGTACAACCACCATGTTCCTCACAACCTAAGAGAGCAGTAAAGTTATGGGACTCTTTTGTTATTCCATGTGTGTATGATTTCCAGCAGTGTTGGCTCTGTTAGGGAGGGAGGTAACCATCTCACAACATGAAGCCAAACCAATGGGAGACTCTGAATAGGGTGACTTGACTTGCTAGGAATAAGAGCTAGATTTACATCAAATTGTACCTCTCCTGTATTCTGCCTTGACTGGCTTCTGTGCCGGTGGCACGTAAAAAGCACCCACTACACTCACGGAGTGGCTGGCATTAGGAAGGACATCCAGCTGTAGAAACACTGCCAGATCAGACTGGAGCCTGGTGCAGCCTCCTGGCTTCCCAGACCCCGGTCGAATCCAACCCATTCTAGCATGGAAAGCGGACATTAAATGATGATGATGATGATGAAGGATGAAAGACACACAAGACCATGTAATTCTAAATGCAAAAAAGGAAGGGATGGTTATATCTGGAATGTATTAGGGGGTCCACTTAATCAGAGTTAGCCTGGGGTTAAACAAAACTACACAAAGATAAAACTGTCTGTGATAATTCAACAATTTATTAACCATTTTGTTTCCATATTTCTGTTGAAACACACTGCGTTTGTTTCAATTAATTTAGAAGATAAGGAATTTGGTACTGATGTTTGAAACATAAAGTAACATGAAATCTGGATGGAAGGTTGAACTTAGTATCACTATAACAGGATTTTGCATCAAAGAACCAGAAATGGTCTCTGGCAGACTGAAATTGAAAGGGTTGAAGATTACAGGACATTTTCAGTTTTAGAAAGAACAAATATCCTAATCAATAGAGTACAAAACAAACGTCTGAAGATCAAAGAGACCAATCTGATTAGTTTCCAGTTTTCTTAACCCTTTTGTTATCATATTTCTATAATAATGAAAAACTTAGTAAAATGACTTTATCATTATTAAGCTACTTTGTAGAACATTGATTAACCCTTTCGTTACTGTATTTCTGTTGAGATGCTCCGTGTTTCTTTCAATTAATTTAAATATAACAAAGGATTTAGTAAAATAACTTAGCTATGATTTAGATAGTTTTAGGAATATAAATTGTGACTAAGGTTTGGTGGAAGATTTTAATTCGGTACATAAAAGGCACCCACTGTACTCTTGGAGTGGTTGGTGTTAGGAAGGGCATCCAGCTGTAGAAACACTGCCAGATCAGACTGAGCCTAGTGCAGCCTCCTAGCTTCCCAGACCCCAGTCGAACCGTCCAACCCATGCTAGCATGGAAAGCGGACGTTAGACAATGATGATGATGATGAACTTATGAAAACAAGACATTTGTACTACAGAGCCAGAGCCAGTTTCAGCCGGGTTGGTAATGAAAGGGTTAACACAAAATGGAGGCGCAATGGCCCAGTGGTTAGGGCAACGGACTCGCGGTCGGAGGATCACGGTTTCGATTCCCAGACCGGGCATTGTGAGTGTTTATTGAGCGAAAACACCTAAAGTTCCACGAGGCTCCGGCAGGAGGTGGTGGTGAACCCTGCTGTACTCTTTCACCACAACTTTCTCTCGCTCTTTCTTCCTGTTTCTCTTGTACCTGTATTTCAAAGGGCCAGCCTTGTCACGCTGAATCTCCCCGAGAACTACGTTAAGGGTACACGTGTCTGTGGAGCGCTCAGCCACTTGCACGTTAATATCACAAGCAAGCTGTTCTGTTGATCGTATCAGCTGGGACCCTCATCGTCGCAACCGACGGAGTGCTCCTATAACACAAAATTTCTAAGGAAAATTTTTTCTTTATTTAGAACACTTTAAACAGGAAGCTTGTACCATAAAAACAGGAGTAATTACACACAGATTAATATCATAAGCATTAAATCTAAGATGGTTTGCCTAATATGCATAACAGTACAAGTTCCAGCAATGCAAATTAATAGTATAATACACACATTGTCAGTGTCTACTTACTTGATTGAAGTCATAAAAGCAAATTATTAATGATATTATAAAAACATGAATGAGAAACGAGGATAATTAAGACTACAAATATTATTATACCAAATAATTCTTCATTAATTGAAATTTTAGGATTTATTGACAAAAATAGTTACTAAAATGAATGACTTTTCTTCTCACAACAGGTGTAATTTCAGCTCATTAAAAATTATTTTTGCTTCGCTACAATAATTATATTAGTCTGCACTTAACTGAATGTTTTTCATCCAGAAGACTCCCCTGAAAATTTTCTAATACAACTGTCACAAATTTAATACAAAATTACTTAATGATGAGTTTTTTTCAAAGTATAGAAATAATTTAAAGTTCATTGACAAAAATATAACTGTTGATCAAACATAATTAATGATTATATGGTGACTAATCAAAATATCAATATCGTTTTAACATCTACTTTTCCAGGCTTGCATGGATCAAATGGAATTTGTTAAGGTATAGGCGTAGGAATGGCTGTGTGGTAAGTAGCTTGCTTACGAACCACATGGTTCCGGGTTCAGTCCCACTGCATGGCACCTTGGGCAAGTGTCTTCTACTATAGCCTCAGGCCTACCAGAGCCGTGTAAGTGGATTTGGTAGACGGAAACTGAAAGAAGCCCGTCGTATATATATATATATATATATATATATATATATATATATATATATATATATGTACGTGTGTGTGTATATGTTTGTGTGTCTATGTTTGTCCCCGCAACATCGCTTAACAACCGATGCTGATGTGTTTACATCCCTGTAACTTAGCGGTTCAGCAAAAGGAACCGATAGAAAAAGTACTAGGCTTACAAAGAACAAGTCCTGGGGTCGATTTGCTCGACTAAAGGCAGTGCTCCAGCATGGCTACAGTCAAATGACTGAAACAAAAGAGTAAAAGAGGTAGATTTTTTTTACAGGTGGATGCCCTTCCTGTCACTGATCCCATCTGTTTTCAAGCAAGACTGTATTTCTCCATAGCCAGATATGTTTTTCCCAGAGGATTAGAAATGAACAACACTGCTTGTTTGATGGTGATGCTCATTTACAACAACCATCACATGATGCCAGGACAAAAACAACACACATGTGAGAACACACACACACAGATACATAAACATTGGGCTTCTTGCGGTTTCTATGTAGTAAATCCATTCACAGTGCCTTCAGTTGGCCTGGCACTATAGTAGTAGACACTTACCTCAAGTACTGCACAGTGGATCTGAACCCAAAACCACATGGTTGGGAAGTAAGCTTCTTAACCACTCATTCACTTCTGTATCTAATACATTAATCCATTCACAGTGGAGGCGCAATGGCCCAGTGGTTAGGGCAGCGGACTCGTGGTCGTAGGATCGCGGTTTCAATTCCCAGACCGGGCGTTGTGAGTGTTTATTGAGCGAAAGCACCTAAAGCTCCATGAGGCTCCGGCAGGGGATGGTGGTGATCCCTGCTGTACTCTTTCACCACAACTTTCTCTCACTCTTACTTCCTGTTTCTGTTGTACCTGTATTTCAAAGGGCCGGCCTTGTCACTCTCTGTGTCACGCTGAATATCCCCGAGAACTACGTTAAGGGTACACGTGTCTGTGGAGTGCTCAGCCACTTACACGTTAATTTCACGAGCAGGCTGTTCCGTTGATCGGATCAACCGGAACCCTCATCGTCGTAACCGACGGAGTGCTTCCATCCATCAATCCATTCACATTCAGATTATTCTAACAAATATAATGCTTATTTATTCACATTGTTTGGAATTGGTCATACATTATTTCATAGTTCAGTCGGCGTAAAACAGTAAATGGCTAGGCCAGACCTTTAAATTAAAACTACAGTTCACCTGGCAGTCTTCTATCTCGATTAAGGCGGTATTTCGTCTGCCGTTACGTTGTGAGTTCAAATTCCGCCGAGGTCGACTTTGCCTTTCATCCTTTCGGGGTCGATAAATTAAGTACCAGTTACGCACTGGGGTCAATGTAATCGACTTAATACCTATGTCTGTCCTTGTTTGTTCCCTCTGTGTTTAGCCCCTTGTGGGTAATAAAGAAATAAGTATTCTATCTCGATCTCGCCAGTTTCTCTTATAAATAAAATAGTCTTTCATTTTGATGGCGTGATTGTATATTTTTAGAATAACATTGTAGAATAGGTGTGAAAGACTAGATCTGGCCAGTTTGAACATAAACCAGGTAGAATATTTGGAGTGGATATGGCTGGTTTAAATATTAAAGGGTTAAAGAAATTATAAACCATTTTAACAGTTTTTCACCAGATGTTACCAAATTAGATTGACGTTCAGTCACACAATCTACATTTGACAAATTAGCTTTCCAATTATATACACATATTGTTTATAGAATATATATAACTGATAAAACATACAAAAGTATACAATAGACATACTAACACCTTTCCGGAGTTTTTTTTCATCAACTCCATTGATGAGAATAAATATTTTGACAACATTCCCACATCAATGATTGAAATAATTTAAATCTAGTATTGTCAGTTATTTTTGTATCTAAAATAGCTTCTACTACGAACAGTTCATGTCTCTTTTATAGCCTTAATCACCTATTGGTATTACAAAACCATACTACCTACATTATACTGTGGAGGCGCAATGGCCCAGTGGTTCGGGCAGCGGACTCGCGGTCATAGGATCGCGGTTTCGATTCCCAGACCGGGCGTTGTGAGTGTTTATTGAGCGAAAACACCTAAAGCTCCACCAGGCTCCGGCAAGGGATGGTGGTGATCCCTGCTGTACTCTTTCACCACAACTTTCTCTCACTCTTACTTCCTGTTTCTGTTGTACCTGTATTTCAAAGCGCCGGCCTTGTCACTCTCTGTCTCACGCTGAATATCCCCGAGAACTACATTAAGGGTACACGTGTCTGTGGAGTGCTCAGCCACTTACACGTTAATTTCACGAGCAGGCTGTTCCGTTGAATCGGCTCAACCGGAACCCTCATCATCGTAACCGACGGAGTGCTTCCATCCACATTATACTACACTATATCACTGTAGTTCATCTTCTTTACCCAGCCACTGTTACAGTTAACCTGTATTCTACCTTTCGTGCAAGTCAACCTTTTTGGCACCATATTTCAGTTGAAATATATTATTTGATCCAATTAATTTTGAACCCTTTAGCATTCACATTATTCTGTTGAAAGTAATGATTTTTCGTTGTCATTGCCATTCGAGCGAGGTCGTTGCCAGTACCGCCTGACTGGTCCTGTGCTGGTGGCATGTAAAAGCACCCACTACACTCTCAGAGTGGTTGGCGTTAGGAAGGGCATCCAGCTGTAGAAACTCTGCCAGATCAAGATTGAAGCCTGGTGCAGCCATCTGGTTTGCCAGCCCACAGTCATACGTCCAACCCATGCTAGCATGGAAAGCAGATGTTAAACGATGATGATGATGATGATGGTTGATTTGAATTAATCATGCATTATCTTGTAGCCTTAAGATTGTAGGGTTGGTGTGAGAGACCACATCTGGCCACTTTGAACATAAAATACTTTGAATGTTTTGGTAGAATATGTTACTTGTTTCAGTTATTGGACTGCGACCATGCTGGGGCACTGCCTTGAAGGTTTAACCCTTTAGTATTTAAACCGGCCATATCCGGCCAAAATAGTTAATCTGTTTTATGTTCAAACTGACCAGATCCAGGCTCTCACACCTACCCTACAATGTTATTCTACATTAAGTAATCACACCATCAAGATCTTGAAGATATGAGATAATGCATGATTAATTCAAATCAATGGGAATTAATAGGCATATTGTTTGATTGAATAATCTGAACACTAAAGGGTTAATCAAACAAACTGGCTTGAGTACTTCTAACATTTTTTTTTTCTTTTTGTTTAAGTCTGGTACTTATTCTATCAGTTTCTTTTGCCAAACCACAAAGTTACAGGGACATAATCAAACCAACACCGGTTGTCAAGCAGTGGTGGGGAACCAACACATACACTCACATATAAATGCATGATGGGTTTCCACATAGTTTTCATCAATGAAATTCATTCACAAAGCACTGATCAGCCCAGAGAGCTATAGTAGAAGACACTTGCCCATAGCGCCACGCTGTGAAACTGAACCCAAAACCATATGGTTGCAAAGTGAGCTTCATAACCACACACATGTGCCTGTTAATAACATAAGTTTACCTTTATTCAGCTGGAGTTTAAAACATAAATTAACATGGAATATTGATAGAAGGTTTTGATTTAACCCTTTAGCATTCAGACTGCTGTAGTAAATGTAATGCTTGGATATTTACATTATTTTGAATTACTCATGTATCTTGTAGCTTTGAAATTTCAATGATGTGACTCTTTACTTTAGAAATGACAATGTAGGGTAGGTGTAAGAGGCCTGATCTGACTACTTTGAACATTGTGGAGGCACAATGGCCCAGTGGTTAGGGCAGCGGACTTGCGGTCATAGGATTGCGGTTTCGATTCCCAGACCGGGCGATGTGAGTGTTTATTGAGCAAAAACACCTAAAAGCTCCACAAGGCTCCGGCAGGGGATGGTGGTGATCCCTGCTGTACTCTTTCACCACAACTTTCTCTCACTCTTACTTCCTGTTTCTGTTGTACCTGTATTTCAAGGGGCCGGCCTTGTCACTCTCTGTGTCATGCTGAATATCCCCGAGAACTACGTTAAGGGTGCACGTGTCTGTGGAGTGCTCAGCCACTTACATGTTAATTTCACGACCAGGCTGTTCCGTTGATTCGGATCAACTGGAACCCTCATCGTTGTAACCGACGGAGTGCTTCCACACCACTTTGAACAAGAAGAATATTTGGCACAGATATGGCCAGTTTGAATACTAAAGGGTTAGATTACTTTAGAATAAGAATTTGGTAACATAGAACAAGGGCCAGTCTCATGTTGGTATTAAAAGGGTTAACAGTATATACTTGACCCCTTTCTCTCAAACTTTCATGGATCTTCTGCATTCAAAGCCTATGTCTAAACTACCAGTACCATATAAAGTGCCTAACCTGAATATATCATCTCTTTGAGGACTTGAGTTTTGTAAACATTTTTAATTACCATTATGGATTGTACTGAATCGGATCATCTATATTCAGTCCACTGCAGGACAAAGGCCTCAGCATGTTCTTTCTACAAACCACAGTCTAATGCGATGGCTGTGAACTTCAGCTTGAGATCATACTGGTTTGAGAGCCTAAACTGCCACACTAGCTTGACATGACTTGGCTGAAGGGTGCAGTTTTTATACTTTTACCCAAGAGTAATTAAGTCAATTACACTGACCCCAGTACTCAACTGGTACTCATTTTATCGACTCTGAAAGGATGAAAGGTAAAGCTGACCTCAACAGAATTTGAACACAGAACATAAAACTAAATGAAATAACACTAAGCATTTTGCTTGGCATGTTAACAGTTACCATTAAATTACCTGTAAATTCAAAGATACTTTTGTTATGCTAATTCCATCCACTAATACCTACCATTCATCATCATCATCATCATCATCATCATCATCGTTTAACGTCCGTTTTCCGCACTAGCACGGGTTGGACAGTTCGACCGGGGTCTGGGAAGCCAGGGGCTGCTCCAGGCTCCAGTCTGATCTGGCAGAGTTTCTACGGCTGGATGCCCTTCCTAACGCCAACCACTCCGCGAGTGTAGTGGGTGCTTTTTACATGCCACCTGCACATAAAGATTTACTGTATTACAAGAAATACCTATTTCTTTACTACCCACAAGGGGCTAAACACAGAGGGGACAAAGAAGGACAGACAAATGGACTAAGTCAATTACATCGACCCCAGTGCATAACTGGTACTTAATTTATCGACCCCGAAAGGATGAAAGGCAAAGTCGACCTCGGCGGAATTTGAACTCAGAACGTAACGGCAGAGGAAATACGGCTACGCATTTCGCCCGGCGTGCTAACGTTTCTGCCAGCTCGCTGCCTTCCTGTATTACAAGAAATACCATGAAAGTTGTCTCTAATTTCAGATTGTATTTTGTGAAAGAATCACACTAGCTGTGAGGTTAAAGTACTTGACTATTGTCCACTTAGACAAAGGTACAAATTTTACAACAAGCACTGTATCGTGCCCATAAGCAAGGCATATAACTCTGCTGATTACAGTTTGCCTATTTCATGTACTCTTCAGAGTGTAAGAGTAAAAGGAGACACCAAACCAGTCATGTTTAACACTTTAGCATTTAAACTGGCCAAAAGTATTCAGCCTGTTTTATGTTCAAACTGACCAGATCAGGTCTCTCACACCAACCCTACAATGTCGTTTTAAAAATTAACTGCTACCTCATCAAAATCTCACAGCTACAAGATAATGCATGATTAGTTCAAAATAGTATGGAAGAAAAAGCATTAATTTTAGCAGAATAATGTGAACACTAAAGGGTTAAGGAACAGAGACAATTATAGTAGTCATCATCATCACTTTAACGTCCACTTTTCTTTGCTTATATGGGTCAGATGGAATTTATTATAACAGATTTTCTTTGACCTAATGCCCTTCTTGTAGCTAATCCTCATGTTTCCAAGGTCAATCAACAAATTCCCAGACACAAAATTTTAAACATATTTTAAAAAATACACATACATTAATACATTTTAATACAGACCAATAGCGCTATATATATAAAAGTACTTTTTTACCTTATTTACACCTCAAATATTTTTACATTCTTTTAATCTATACTTTTATCTATATATTTATATGTGGTACTTTTATATATATAAATCTATTGATCTGTATTAAAATGTATTGATGTATGTGTATTTTTAAAAATTACATTAAAAATTTTGCATCTGGGAATTTGTTGATTGCCCTACATTTTGTTTCTGAATTTTCCCTCCCAGATTAATTTTAATGTATCTACTGAAACATATATGTTGGTGATATAAATGATTTAAATAACATCTTGTGCATTTGTCTCCATTCTCCATTTCTCTCTCTCTCTCTCTCTCTCTATATATATATATATATATATATATATATATGCCATTTATTCCATGGGCTCCTCGTGAGCGTTTGTCGAAAAGCTTGCTGTGCATTTTGTTGGAGAATTAAGTTCCTGGATTTTCCTGAAGAGAAGGCTGCAAAATGGACTCCTTATTCAATCCGAATTAGGGACTTTGCAGCCTTTGAAACATATGTAGAAAATAATAAAAAGGAATTTGTTAAATCTTCGTTCATCTCCATTTCTTCCTACAAAAATATATAAAACTTCAAATTTCCGCACTAAGCAAGGATTTTAGGCCCCATGGTCGTAACCTCAACCATGCTTTTTCTGTTGTGATTTTTGCTACCCAGGTATCGGTTATCATTTGAATTATCCGTAATAAGATAATTCATTTATCTACTTCAATAAATATATATATATATATAGAGTGCCAAGAACACCATCCGAACGTGATCATTGCCAGAGCAGCCAACTGGCTTCCATACCCATTGCACGTAAAAGGGCACCATTCGAGCGTGGTTGTTACCAATGTCGCTTCACTGGCACCTGTGCTGGTGGCATGTGTAAAAATATTCCAGCAAGGTCATTGCCAGTACCGCCTGACTGGCCCCCGTGCAGGTGGCACGTAAAAAGCACCCACTACACTCTCGGAGTGGTTGGCGTTAGGAAGGGCATCCAGCTGTAGAAACTCTGCCAGATCAAGACTGGAGCCTGGTGCAGCCATCTGGTTCGCCAGCCCTCAGTCAAAACTGTCCAACCCAGTTAAACAATGATGATGATGATGATGATATATATATTGCCCCAGCATGGCCACAGCTCGTGAGCTGAAACTAGATAAAATAAAAAAAATAAAAAATAAAATACATAAGTCAAATCGTAGATGTGGCTGATGCTGGCGTCATGTAACTGGCATGTAAAAAGCACCTTTCAAGTGTTGGGCCTTACAGAGGCAAAGTGGCTGATGCCAGTGGCATGTAAAAAGCACCTTTCAAGTGTTGGGCCTTACAGAGGCAAAGTGGCTGATGCCAGTGGCATGTAAAAAGCACCTTTCAAGTGTTGGGCCTTACAGAGGCAAAGTGGCTGATGCCAGTGGCATGTAAAAAGCACCTTTCAAGTGTTGGGCCTTACAGAGGCAAAGTGGCTGATGCCAGTGGCATGTAAAAAGCACCTTTCAAGTGTTGGGCCTTACAGAGGCAAAGTGGCTGTGATGTGGCATGTAAAAAGCACCTTTCAAGTGTTGGGCCTTACAGAGGCAAAGTGGTGATGCCAGTGGCATGTAAAAAGCACCTTTCAAGTGTTGGGCCTTACAGAGGCAAAGTGGCTGATGCCAGTGGCATGTAAAAAGCACCTTTCAAGTGTTGGGCCTTACAGAGGCAAAGTGGCTGATGCCAGTGGCATGTAAAAAGCACCTTTCAAGTGTTGGGCCTTACAGAGGCAAAGTGGCTGATGCAGTGGCATGTATAAAAAGCACCTTCAAGTGTTGGGCCTTACAGAGGAAAGTGGGCTGATGCCAGTGGCATGTAAAAAGCACCTTTCAAGTGTTGGGCCTTACAGAGGCAAAGTGGCTGATGCCAGTGGCATGTAAAAAGCACCTTTCAAGTGTTGGGCCTTACAGAGGCAAAGTGGCTGATGCCAGTGGCATGTAAAAAGCACCTTTCAGTGTTGGCCTTACAGAGGCAAAGTGGCTGATGCCAGTGGCATGTAAAAAGCACCTTTCAAGTGTTGGGCCTTACAGAGGCAAAGTGGCTGATGCCAGTGGCATGTAAAAAGCACCTTTCAAGTGTTGGGCCTTACAGAGGCAAAGTGGCTGATGCCAGTGGCATGTAAAAAGCACCTTTCGAATATTAAGCCTCACAGAGGCAATGATGAATGAACGAGACATTTGGCATTATGCCGTGCTTGAGAAGAAGACCCATCAAGCCAAGCAAAATTGCAATCATGACAGATACTGGTGTCACACAAATAGCACCTGTGCTGGTGGCATGTAAAAGCACCCATTGCACTCTCAGAGTGGGTGGTGTTAGGAAGGGCATCCAGCTATAGAAACCATGCCAAATCAGACTGGAATCTGGCGCAGCCTTCCAACTTGCCAGACCTGATCAAACCATCCAACTCATGCCAACATGGATAATGGATGTTAAACAACGATGATGATGATATATGTATCGTCATCATCATCATTTTCATTTAACGTCTGCTTTCCATGGGTTGCATGGTTTGACTAAGAATTGGCAAGCTGGGAGGCTGCACCAGGCTCCAGTCTAATTTGGCAAGGTTTCTACAGCTGGAGGCCCTTCCTAACACCACCCACTCTGAGAGTGTAGTGAGTGCTTTTACATACCACCAGCATAAGAGCCAGTCAGACAGCATTGGCATTGGCCATGCTCAAATCGTGCTGTTTATGTTCCACTGGCACAGTTGCCAGTCAGGTAGCACTAGCATCAGCCATGCTTGAATAGTGCCTTTTGTGTGCCACCAGCACGGATACCAGCCAGGCGGCACTGGCATTGGCCATGCTCGTATTGTTCCTTTTACATGCCAGTGGCACAGGTGCCCACGTTCAAATGATGCACTTTACATGCCAGCAGCACAGGTACCAGTCAGCCTTGCTCGAATTTCATCCTTAATTGCTTTATCTACCAAGGTACTTTCAATTCAGGTAGCTGGTCCCTCTGTTGGGTTGACATTTGGCAAACTCTCTTTCTCTCATTCATTCTCTTCATTTAGTAACCTTGCATAGTGGTATCTCCAGGTCTCTCTCTTTTTTGCAGCATCATTAAATGCAAGGGACCCATAAAGCACCCACTACACTCACGGAGTGGTTGGCGTTAGGAAGGGCATCCAGCTGTAGAAACTCTGCCAGATCAGACTGGAGCCTGGTGCAGCCCCTGGCTTCCCAGACCCCAGTCGAACCGTCCAACCCGTGCTAGCGCGGAAAACGGACGTTAAACGATGATGATGATATACACATATACAAATATATGTATATATACACACATACATAGATATGTATTGGGTTGTCAGAGAAATTGATTCATTTCTTTGTAATGATAATTGAATTAATGTGCAAAATATTTTTATCAGAGTTTTATTGATTTATTACTATTATTATTATTATTTTTTTTGTAGCTCGATTCTTCCTCTGCATTTTATAAATTTGAAACAAATTTTACCTCTTTTCAGACATACAGCAATGGAGTGCCAAGTAGAAAAACAATGAACATTTTTGACACCTGCTTCTAAATTTGCTTTCAGTCAATGTTCTAAATCTGCCCAGGCCACAGGAAGCATTTACGCTATGTATGGAGAAGCTGCTATTATTGAAAAAAAAACTGCACAGAAGTGGGGGGGTTTTTCAAGGAAGAAATTCACTCTTACAGATTCTCCACATTCCAGCAATCATGTTCAGTTCAATGAAGACTGATTGAATAATCTCATCCATGAGGATCCATATCAATTTACAAGGGAACTGACCCAGCAGATGGGATGCTCTTATGATATCATTGTCCATCACTGTCACACCATTGAGTAAGGTCCAAATGATATGACTGGCAACACTTCATCTTTCTTCCTCATGCCCATGCTGCTAATTTGACCAAAAATGCAGATCTTTGAACGGCAGTTTTTAACATAATTTCTAGGTAACTAAAATATTTTAAACTTCGTATACTGGTAGAATGTGTTTATAAAACATCTTTTTCTCTTGGCTTTATTGAGAAAATTCTATAGTTTGTAAGATATTTGTCATTGTTTTTTCTTCAATTTCTGCAATTTCAACCAATCAATGACGTCCATTGAGGTAAAAGAAACATTCTGTACCGTATGAATATGTCCCTCGTTTAAGAAACAGATTGGGTTTATTTACATTTGTGAAGAAAAAAAGATACCCCCCCCTAACCCTAAAATAGATTGAAATGCAATAGATCGATACTAGGGTCATAATTATGGGTGACAATTTCATATGACACCGCTAGAAAAAACTGCCATTCAAACCGAAAAGATCCAAAAATGCTATTCAAGAGCTTGGTTTGGAAGCTCTACTGCACCCTCTGCATTTTCCTGATATAGTATCTTCAGATTATCACATTCATTTTTTTTATCTCTCCCCAACAGTCTGTAAGGTGTTTTGTTCAACAACCACTTAGAGTTGAAAATGTGGCTCAATGAATTCTTCAAGGCAAGATGATTCCAACCGTCAAGGCATTGACAAATTAGTGGAACATTGGCAAGAAGTTGTGAATCATGAAGGAGAATACAATTATCGAGTGATCTAAAATTGCTAAACAAAAGCTG
>NC_043006.1:17121503-17149003 GCF_006345805.1 Octopus sinensis | reverse complement strand
ATCCGTGGGAAGAAAAGCCTACAGAAAAGACCACGGGAACCCCAGTCAGGGAGAAAATAAACACATGAGGTCAAAAATGCTCTCTTTCTTTCTTTTTTACGATAGATAGATAGATAGATAGATAGATAGATAGATAGATAGATAGATGATAGATAGATAGATGATAGATAGATAGATGATAGATAGATAGATGATAGATAGATAGATAATAGATAGATAGATGATAGATAGATAGATGATAGATAGATGATAGATAGATAGATGAGAGATAGATAGATGATAGATAGATAGATAATAGATAGATAGATAGATAGATAGATAGATAGATAGATAGATAGATAGATAGATAGATAGATAGATGTGTGTGGATATATATAGAGAGATAGATAGATAGATAGATAGATAGATAGATGGCAATCTTTCGTCTCTAGTAGACCTTTCCGTCGATTTCCGTAAAAAATTTTTTTTTTTTTTTACATATGGGCTTGCGGGAACTTTTGAAGTAATGAGAGCGAAAGAGACTAAGAGAAAGCGATTTTATGACGAGGGAAGTTCTTTTGAAGTTACCGTGCATGGCAAGCATTGATGTATATGTGTGTGTGTGTGTGTGTGTGTGTTTGATGGGGTGTGGGAGACAGACAGTATGTTGTGTAAGTGAAGTGCTTCTGTTAGTGTGTGTGAAGAAACAGAGTATTGTGTGAAAGAAAGAGATAACTGAAATTTTTTACTCGGTGTATGTGTATATGTATGTATATTACTACAAAAGTTCCCGCAAGCCCATATGTAAAAAAAAAAATTTTTTTTTACGGAAATCGACGGAAAGGTCTACTAGAGACGAAAGATCGCCAGATAGACAGATAGATATTATTTGGGAAAAATAGATTTTAAAATGGCATGTAATTCACCAAAGCAGGGACGGACACGGACACACACACACACATTTAAGTCTAACAACATACTTTTACAAATGCAGTACTTGGACATATTGTCAGTGTTGTATCCTGAGGTCATTGAGTGTTTTGGGTCTTCCAATGTAAACCCTGACTGATCTACGCGACCCGGCCTTGGTTGATCAACCCAAGCGGCATTCTACAGACATGCCAATCACCTCCAGAACCATATATATATAGATATTTATACATGAATGTGATGTACGATATAAGAAAGAGGGAGAAGGAGAGAGAGAGGGGAAGAGACTTGTCACTAATGAAAACGTGTTAAATGTTTACTTTGAATGAAAGAAAACTGAACTATTATTGCGTTGAGAATAGTCGACCAAATTATATCAAATTTCGAGGGAAGGGAACTTCTAGATCTGCTAAAAATAACAGCCAAATATCGCTTAAAACACATCCTACTGTTTTAAGTATCATAGATAGCGTAGTCTTAAATACACTATATGGAAATATAAAAAATAACGGGATGGTCACCACTCGGAAGGTCTTTGATCGGGCTAACCAGGGACTAAGCAGCAACTATCAGGTTTTTAACATGTGAAATTATCACAACATGGTATAATGTCAACGCACCACGTGCATTGACGACAAGAATATATTTCTCAACTATCTTCATAACCAAATGTTCTTTTTTCATTCTTTCTTTTTTTCATTCTTTCTTTCTTTCATTCCAACCGAAATCAAGCGAATAGCGAGCAACGACCAGACGACGGATTCCAAAAGTAGTTGGGAGACACGTTAATATGATTTTTAATTCAAATAACTAACAAAAAAAAAAAAGGAAATATAACAAGATTTGACCGATTCAGTAGGATGACATCCCCAATATATTAACGGAACTTAAAACTTTCCCTCTCGGTTGTGAATTCAGATTGTTCCGAATTCCGGAGAACCTTTTTGTGCACGAGATAAACCCAATCAGTCTGATCGGGGAAGAATTGTACGTTTTTAGTACAAAAACTAGCCTAGCGCCTAGTCGAAAGGAATCGATACGAATCAGCTGTAATTATGACTGACGGTAAATGTTCCAAATAAGAAGCCTCTGTATGGTCGCTTGACCTACTAGAAACAGCAGCTAAATCACAGTTGACTTACGCGTTATTTTCCTACAAAACAACACACACACACACACACACACTGGACAATGTAATCTAAGATGCACCTTAAGACAGGTATGGTGGCGATTTCAGCGCTGTCTTTGATCTGAAGACAATGGATAGAGATGGGATATGAAAAGAAACCGATTGCTTTTGAGTTCAAATTGGAACCTGGAAGCTTCTAAAATCTTTCTGGAGAGAGAATTGATAATTTAGGAACAGCGAAAATTCTCCAACCGGGATTTGAAACCTAATCAACCTCCTTTCGCCGAGGGTGTTTTACCTCCTCCTCCTCTTCATCTAAAGAAAGTAGGTAGAATAAATGGAATTCTGGAAACAAAGGAAAGAATTAGGCCGATTGATGAAAAAAAGATTAATTATATAACTGAAAGAACACGATCGAATATAACCGTTAGAAAATACATGAGTTCTTCTCTGCAGGAATTGCTAGATTGCATCACAGATGAAAATACAACCTGTGTATAACATGATGTACAATATAAAAGAACTCAGCGACATGAGGGCGTTTATGTAAATGTTGAAATTCCAGCCTACGTCCGTCCATTCATGTGCATAGATTCACACGCACACATATACACATTACCGTATATACAGAGAAGCATGTACGGAAGGAATTTCTTTTCATTGTTTATATCTCAATTATCCGAGCTATAAGGGTAAATTCCACAGTTCAGATTTTTACAGAGAAATACCATGTGATGGAATTTAAATATTAGAGAAAACTTCGAAATCTAAGATGACAACGCAAACGTAGACGACACATGTTTAGATAATTTGTTTTTTTCTTTCGGCCACACGTCCCAATTTTTTTCTTTTGTTTTCTGTATTCCATTTATTTGTACCTACTTTCTTTAGGTGGTTGTTGTGGGGAGTAGGATGTAAAACTCGTAGCGAATCAAGGCTGATTGGGTTTCAGATCCCGATTGAGAATTTTCAACATTTATATACATACATACATACATATATATATATGTATATATATTATATATATATATATATATATAATATATAATATAATATATATATATATATATATATATATATATATATAAAGAGAGAGAGAGAGAGAGAGAGAGAGAGAGATGGATAGATACATACATATACAAACATATATATATATGTATATCTATACATATATATAAATATATACATTAAACATATATATATAAACATATATATATAATATAAACATATATATAAACATATATATATAAATATATACATATAAACATATATATATAAATATATACATATAAAATATATATATAAACATATATATATAAATATATACATAAAACATATATAAATATATACATATAAACATATATATAAATATATACATATATATTATATATATATAAATAATATATATAAATATATATTTTTGTAGCTTATTAAAGATGTCCTCGTACGAAACGATCGTACCGAGATTTTAATCCATTCTTGTTGCTTTTTTCCTATATATAAATATATACATATAAACATATATATATAAACATAAACATATAAACATATATATATAAACATAAACATATATATAAACATATATATATAAATATATATGTATATATGTATATCTATACATATATATATATACATAAATATATGCATATATATATACATATATATGCATATATATATATACATATATATGCATATATATATATACATATATATGCATATATATATACATATATATATGCATATATATATACATATATATATGCATATATATATACATATATATATACATATATATAAATATATATATATACATATATATAAATATATATATACATATATATATGCATATATATATACATATATATATGCATATATATATACATATATATATGCATATATATATACATATATATAAATATATATAAATATTATATATAAATATATATACATATATATATAAATATATATACATATATATACTACATATATATACATATATATATACATATATATACATATATATATAAATATATAAATATATAATACATAATATAAAATAATATATATACATATATATATACATATATACATAAATATATATACATATTATTACATAAATATATAACATAAATATATTGCATATTATATAATACATAGATATATATACATAAATATATGCATTATATATATATACATATATGTATCCACATATACATACATATATAAATATATATACATATAAATGTACACATATATATATACACACATATATATATATATGTGCACACATATATATACATACACATAAATATATTCATATATATATATATATATATACATAAATAATTCATATATACATATATATGTATATATACACATACACATATATATATATACATATATATCTATACACACACATATATATATATATATATACATATATATATATCTATACACACACATATATATAGATATATATATCTATACACACACATATAATAGATCATAATATATATATATCTAATATCTATACACACACATATATATATACATATATATATATATCTATACACACACATATAGATATATACATATATACTATACACACACTATATATATACATATATATATACACACACATACTATATAGACATATATATATCTATACACCACACATATATAATATATACATATATATATCTATACACACACAATATATAGACATATATATCTCTATACACACATATATATATATACATATATATCTAAACACACACATATATATACATATAATATCTATACACACATATATATATATACATATAATCTAACACACACACATATATATATACATAGATATCTATAACACACACATATATATATATACATATATATATATCTATACACACATATATATATATACATATATATATCGAAACACACACATATATATATACATATACACATATATACATCGAAACACACACATATATATACATATACACATATATACATGTACCTATGTATACATATATATACACATATAAATATATATATATACACACATATATAAATATATATATATACATATATACACGCATATACATATATGTATATATACGTATATATATGTATATATATGCATATATACGTTTATATAAGTATATATATATATATATATATATATATACACATATAATATATAAATACAAATACATATATAGACATATATATACATACACACATATATATATAAATACAAATACATATATAGACATATATATACAAATATATACACACACACATATATATATATTATATATATATATACACACATATATGTAATATATCTATGTAATATTATGTTATATATATATGTTATATATATGTATATATTATATGTGTATGTATGAGTATGTGTGTGTAAGATTGTTTTGATGAAACAGTACTAAGAGGCGATCGATTGATATTAATATTTTCAATATAACGGAATATTGAGGGAATATAATAGCTTTTGGGGGAATACATGTACTCACACACACACATACTCACATCATCGGCGAGTACTGTTATTAACTTCAAAGATGCTAGCAGAAATATATTTAAATGATTTTGTTGGAAAAGAAAAAGATAGCGAGAGAGAGACAGAGAGAAGGAAAGAAAAAAGAACACTTGTTGTAAGGCTAAGAATTTTCTTCCTTTTCTTCTTTGTCTGCGAGAAGCGCGTGGTTTTGTAAAAGTGATGCAGACTTTGACATGATAAGGATTCTCGTCGGTGGCATGGAAATCGCTAAACGTCAGCTCGCTGTGAATGCATTGTGAATTCACCACGCGTACTATATTTATAAATATTTTTTTTTTTTTTTTTTTTTGTAATTGAGGATCGAAGAAAGAGCTTTTCCTTTGAACTGCAACAAAATTTGCATCTGAAACATTTAGCATCGGCCTAATATCGTTTCATCTGAAGCCGGTTACCACTTTCTTTTTATGCACACCTTCAATTTATATATCTGTAATTGATTTTTACATAGAGTAAAAAATGTGCGTACACACATACACACACGGGCAGAGAAAGAAAGAGAAAAAGAGAGAGAACACTTACCAAGTGCGTTTCCAATCAGATCAAGTGAAGACTTCAACGATTTCAGTTTTTTCTCAACGTAAATAATTTTCTCCATCGACGGCGAATAATAAAGCAAAAACAAGACGGGTTTCAAGTACTTAGTAATATTCGAACAATGTTGACTTGTATCTTAGTTGAATTAACTAAGCCAATGATAGGCAAGCACATGATTCTGCACCAATGAAAACCGCGAAATAAAACACCGCTAACATTTCAACCAATGACAAACGTTGATACATGTGGAAGCTTCTCCACAGTTACCGCAGCGTCACTAGTGAAAGCGATTGTTGACGTTGTTGTTTTTGGCTTCACTTTCTCTTTAAACTTTTATTTATTTTCGCCAAAATTAATGGTAAAATATCGTCTTTGAAACTGTAATTCTCTCGAAACACATGTTTGGGTTTTTTTCTTCTTTCTTTCGCTGCCTCAGAAATTAACGCGAATAAAATTTATGAAGAGAACCTGTTCTGTATCATATTAAGAGCTTCACCTCTCACGGAAAAAAATACAATGACGATCAGCTGTGTTAAAATCGAAATTGTAAATATTCTGTTCTGCTTTAGGAAAAATGAAAATATCTATCGGTTTGAATAAATTAAAACGAAAAATATCATTCTTTAATCGAAAACTTTATTGATTTAGAAATTTTCCTCAGTTTGTAGATGTCTTTTTTTTTTTCTTTTTCGTTCGTGAACTGAAAAAATATATATAAAAACACCGGTTTAAGACTATAACAGTAGTTCACCCTGGGTCCGATGTCTCATATGGCTCTGAATAAAGTTTACTCTTTGTGGAAGAAAGGCAGTGTATATAAAATTGAATAATTTTAGAGCCATTTTCTATTTACAGTAGAATGAAAGTAAAACTATTAAATATCAATCTAGGCGCCTAGCGTGTTTCACCTGGAACCAATGCTTTAAGGAATTTAGAATAAGTTTTATTGTAATAGGGAAGCGGCCAGTGTCACAAACTGAATATTTTTACATTGATTTTTACCGTGAACTGAAAGTAAAACAATACAAAACACCAATTTAGGATTCTAGTTTACCCTGGGAAGGTTTTATATGATTTTTAAGTTTTACAGTGTGCAATAGAGAGGCAGGGTGGATTCAATTGACTGAGGTAGTGTGGGAAGGCAGTGTATATGCGATGAGAGAAATTAGATATAATTCATTGTGAAAATCGATAGGCAACATCAAAATAAACAGCTGTTTCCGCTGTGGGATGTGGCAATGTTTTAAGATATATATACTAGCTTTCTCTTTGAAGAAATTCATTCAGAGAAAAGGGTGTGTGTGTATGTATTGTATATATTATATACATATAGACAGATAGATCTGCCGTTACGTTCTGAGTTCAAATTCCGCCGAGTCGACTTTGCCTTTCATCCTTTTGGGGTCGATAAATTAAGTACCAGTTACGCACTGGAGTCGATGTAATCGACTTAATCCCTTTGTCTGCCCTTGTTTGTCCCGTCTAAGAAATAAGATAGATAGATAGATAGATAGATAGATAGATAGATAGATATGTGGCTGCGCTACAATTACTTTTAATCGTCAGAAGCTATGGTGACTCAGGGGCCGAGAGTTTCGTGTATACCAATTAACGTACATGTACATATGCACATAACTTTCTGAGTTGGCGTTTGTGTATGTATGTATGTATGTATGTGTGTGTGTATGTATGTATGCATGCATGTATGTATATATGTATGTATGTATGAATGAATGATGTACGTATGTATCTATCTATCGTGTTTCTCTGTGTATGTTTATGCTGGTTTTATTTTTGCAGTAGCGATTTATAAATTGACAAATGGCCATAAACGTGGGGGAGGAAGGGGTATATAGCTGGATGATTCCAGTAGTAGAATAAGCACTGAAGGATTATAGGCTAAGGTGAGTTTGAGTGGGTTAGAAGCTGGAACCAAAAAGACATAATTAAATATTGATGGGCATTTTTAGCTACCATTTCTGCCATCCATCAGATATTTTTCACATCAAAACATAACGAAATTGAACACATATTATTCATTCGTGTTTCTTGCATTTTTCCTTATGGTTTATAGTTAACTGACCACATCACCATGAAATTGCGCGCGCGTAAGTGAATTCAAGACTGCTTACAATAATTACAGCATCGAAGTTCAGAATAAGGTAGGGTAGATAACTCTGTTACATCCAGTTCATGTGGTTGATAAACAGTTTTCTCAAACAATTTCAGCAGCATTTAGAGCAGTGATTCCCAAGGTGGGGCGCGGGGCATAGACGTGGGCTGTGAAAATATTTGTACATGACGAGCGGTACTTGTAAATGTGAGTGGACATGGGAAAAGGTGGGGCGTAAAAACTTTTGCTATGAAAAAGTGGGGCGCCGGGAAAAAAGGTTGGGAAACACTGATTTAGAGCATTCACGAATATTTTAGAAATTAGGGATAAACATCTCACACATACACACAACCCTATACATGCATATACCTAAACACACACATATGAGTGTGTGTGCGTATGTATATCATTATCATCATCATCATCATCATCGTTTAACGTCCACCTTCCTTGCTAGCATGGGTTGGACGATTTGACTGAGGTCTGGCGAAGTAGACTCCAATCTGATCTGGCAGAGTTTCTACAGCTGGATGCCCTTCCTAACGCCAACCACTCCGAGAGTGTAGTGGGTGCTTTTACGTGACACCGGTATGAGGGCCAGTTAGGTGGTACTGGCAATGGCCACACTCAAATGGTGCTTTTTATGTGCCACCTGCACAGGAGCCAGTCCTGAATGTTTTTTTCCACGTGCCACCAGCACAAGACCTAGTAAGGCGATCATCGTTACTTTACCATCCACTTTTCCATACTTGCATGGGTTGGACTGTATATATGTGTGTGTATGTGTATGCCTATATCTTTATCGGGGCTAATGCAGATTTGCACCTCACCTTGAAAAATGCCTTTTTCTGAAAAAGTTTATTCGGACTTCTAGGTTTTAAACATTGGAGATTATGAATATGCAAAAACAAATTTTCGGCATTTTAAGCCATCTCCCCCATCCTATCACTCCTCACACATTTTTAAATATAATATACTATTGTCAAAATCAAAATCAAACTCGATGACTGGCATCCGTGCTAGCGGGGTGCAAAGGCCACCATACGAGTGTGATCATTGACAGAGCGGCTAACCGGCTTCTGTGCCAGTGGCACATAAAAGGCACCATTCGAATATGATCGTTACCAGCATCGCCTTACTGGCACTTGAGCCCCGTGCTAGTAGGATGCTAAGAGCACCATCCAAGCGTGATCATTGCCAGAGCAGCTAACTGGCCTCCATGCCGGTGGCACGTAAGAGGCACCATTCGAGAGTAATTGTTACCAGCATCGCCTTACTGGCACCTGTACCAGTGGAATGTGTAAAAAGATTCGAGTGAGGTCGTTGCCAGTACCACCTGACTGGCCCCTGTGCTGGTGGCATGTAAAAGCACCAACTACACTCTCAGAGTGGTTGGTGTCAGGAAGGGCATCCAACTGTAGAAACTCCGCCAGATCAAGATTGAAGCCTGGTGCCGCCATCTGGTTCGCCAGCCCTCTGGGGAAAATCCTCGGAGTGTTTGTTTCGGCAACTGGCGGCTCCTCAGTCGTTCTGTCCCTGCGTCTGCGGACAATCTGCGGCAAACAGGATGTCTCTACATGCGGGATTGTTTGGGACCGCTTGTAAAATCCATTTATTCCCACGAAACTTCTCTCATGAATTCTCAATGGCAACATCGGCCTGTGCCGATGGAACTGTGACTGGCTCGTTATCTCCAGTGAACTGGCGCAGGACCGTCGTGCGTGGGCTGCGATGGTTCGAGATGTCTCGAGGGTGGTGGAAGAAGCCGACTCAACCCGCCCAGGGTGAATGTCGCCACAAGTACAAGTAAAGTAGTTTATATTAACATCCACTGAGAAAGTTGATTTTCAAAAATGTGCACAGTTTCTCTTCTCCATTCCAGATTACTATGACAGGTCTATTATGTTTACATTTGATTGAGGTTCTCCCTGGGACATTGCACCAGTACACCTTTTTATTATGAATAGCTATGGCTTCTACCATAGTGTAGGTTCTTATTTCTTTGGCCTCGGGGTATCCTTCCAATGGATCTCATTATACAGTGTCCTAGCTATAACATCATCTCTCATCAGTAGATAATACTGTGATGACAACTGCTTATGATGTGGGTGATACCTTCAGTGTTAACTCCACAAAGTGTAAATCAGTTATCACATTTTGCTGCTTTCCTGCATCTCTGTCCCTTTTATGCATTGGATCTTTGGTTGATATTTTTTGTTCCTGGATTGCAAACACATACCCTTCAAAGTGGGAGTTAGTAATCTGGTTGTTGATCCATGATCAACTACTTTAATGATCAATGTTACTATCATCTCAGGGCTTTCTACTAACATACCCTCCATCAGGCATTTGCCATATTCTAAACGCCTTATTTCCCTGGGCATGGATACATTGAAACTCCAACATCTGGCAGCTGACTTGGCAGACACCCATAAAATTATTAACCATCTTACCAACAATAACTCCGAGCACCGTTTCAAACTCCACCTGTCTAACACCCGTGGACATATTTACAAAGTCAGAAAACAGCACAGCTCCCATGACTTTCAGAAACAATTTTTCACGCTAAGAGTTGCTGAAGCATGGAACAAACTGCCGGCATCAGTTGTTAGTTGTCGGAGCACTGCATCATTCAAAACTTCCATGCTTCCTGAGATTCGCCAACACTACACCTGATTTTCTCCCCTCCATGCACACACAAGCATGTATCTGACTCATACACTGTTCACTTCCCAGACATTTGTACATTACTGCATATGCTTTATACGCACTTTTGACAAGTTGTGGTGCACCTGAGCACTGTATACAATAATTTCATTATTACTATTATTATTATTATTATTATATCCATGCATAATCTTCTTCTGATATATGCTCATCCTTTCATCTGATGATATACTGTGGTAGAGTCATGCAACTTCTTTGGGCATATATTTAAGGTTATCAGACAAGGAATGCTGCTCAAGAAGCTGTCTGCCAAGTTTTATGATGTTATCAGCCTCCTGAATGCAAACTTGGTCAAGGGATGCACTTCAACTCTTGGTAGTTAAAAGATGTTGCCAAAGGGATATAATATGACATTCAATGAGAGTCTGGGTTGCTGTTAAGCCTCTGCCCCCTTGTTTTCATTTTAGGTAGAGGCAGTCTACATCATTGTTGATGTGTAAATTATGTGTGTTAGTTGGTATCTTCCAGGTTTTTACATCAATGGCTTGGATCTCAACAAGCGTCCAGTCAAGTAGCCCAAATGTCAGTATGAGTACTGGCACCGCAAACACATTGTGGGCCAAAGTTTTATTGAATGCAGAGAGTTCCAAAGTCCACATTTTCTATGTTTGGCTGTAATATTCTTCAGTGACATGAGTCTTGTTACAGGTGCCATCATAAGATATATTTTCAGTCACCCGAAGGTACCTGTAACATTCCACGTTAGATACAGGGGAAACAGTTAAGTCATTGATGGAGATGTTTTCCCACTTTTCATAACCATATAGAGACATTTACCCTGACCAAAAGCCAACCTTATATCTTTTGAGGATATTGTAACCAGGTCAAGGTTCTTTTTCATCTCATGCATATTCTTTGCATATAGTTTCAAGTTATCTACATAGAAACAATTGTGTAATTTTTTTATTTCTGTTTCCTTGTGAGTCAGTAAGATATCCTTCAGACTTCCTTGATATGAATGACAAGGGGTTTACAGAAAGTATAAACATCACAGAAAGCCTATCCCCTTGTAATATATCTCTGCAATACTGTATTCTATTAGTGATAACACAATCACTCCTTGTATTTAACTTCAAAATGATGGGTGACAATGAAGTCAGGTCAGCTATGGCTTTGACTATATGGCTCAGAAACCTGGACATTATCAAAGAAGCTTGAGAGGTGGTTGGATGGAACTTGCACTCGCCTCCTTATAAGAGCTCAAAATCTCTCGTGGAAGTGTCATCCAACCAAAGTACAAATATATGGGAAACTACCACCTGTATCATCTCTTGTGAAAGGTAGGAGAGTCCAGTTTGCTGGACATTGTTGTAGAGCTGAAAACAAGACAATTTCTACTCTTCTCCTCTGGAAGTCATCTACTCACGATACCAGAGGGTGCACACTCTCCTACCCTGATGTAATCTCCAGGGATACAGGCATCCAGCAACAGGACCTTCATAATGCTATGATGGACCGTGAAGTCTGGCGTAGCATAGTAAATTCCATTGTCCCAACTACGGTCAAACAATGATAATGATGATGGCTTTGACTATGCTCCCTGGAACTTTAGCAAGTCAAAGGGCTTCTAACATTCATGAATTAGAAACAGAGCCAAAGGCTTTTTTGTAGTCCAGCCACGTTGAAATGAGGTTCCTCCTAAGTTCCCACACCCCTGATATTACAGTTTTGTTTATTAGCAGTTGCTTGGCACATCCCCAGACTCTCTTCTTCCCAGTTGCTTGTCCTGCTGTGATAATGTTAATACTTTCACAATGGTCTTGAAGGAAGAGGTTTAAACATATATATATTTTATACATTAAGTCCTGGCATGCAATCTGCCGGTAGTTTTTTGCCATGTTGGTGGTTCTGAATTGTGTCTGCGTATGTTTAGTGTTGACTGTTAGTCTTTAGGCAAGTCATAACTCGCCTGAAAACCCTGTGCATACTCAGGTGAAACTCAAAATGGCAAGAGACTGATTTAGCCAAAAAAAAAAAAATTATATATATTCCCAATTTATATTCCTGTATGTTATATTTTAATAATTACTGGTATCTTTATATATTAATATATTTTATATGTAAAGCATATGTTATACATGTATGTATATTCTTGTAATTGTCATTTTAGTAAATATATTCATAAGTTGACATAATATAATGTCTAAAAGTTGATGAACCACCTATTGATCCCCCAGCCATTTTCTTATTACTCTCTCTCTCTATATATATATATATATATATATGTATATCACGTGACTGACCAGACCATCAGATGTTTTACACATCGCTGGTCACGATGCGTTCGCATTGTTTTAGCCTTCGAATGACGCCACCCCGCTGGCTAAGCGAGCAGGCCAACAGAAGAAAGAGTGGGAGAAAGAGTGGTGAAAGAGTACAGCAGGAATCACCCACACCCTGCTGGAGATTCGTGGAGCTTTTAAGTGTTTTCGCTTAATAAACACACACAACTCCCGGTCTGGTAATCGAAACCGCGATCCTCCGACCGCGAGTCCGCTGCCCTAACCACTGGGCCATTGCGCCTCCTATATATATATATATATATATACACACACACATATATGATAGATAGATAGATAGATAGATAGATAGATAGATAGACAGACAGACAGACAGACAGGCAGGCAGACAGGCAGGCAGGCAGACAGACAGACAGACAGACAGGCAGGCAGGCAGACAGACAGACAGACAGACAGGCAGACAGACAGACAGACAGATAGATAGATAGATAGATAGATAGATAGATAGATAGACAGACAGACAGACAGACAGACAGACAGACAGACAGATAGATCTACAGAAATATTTATTCTATAGCAAAGGCACATCGAATGACAACCCCCACTGACTGGATGTTTGCCATATTACTTCTTTCCTTGTAACAGATAACAGATACAAAATATGAACTTGACTTCTTTTCTCTTGTGAATTAGATATAAATATCTAGAATTTTCTACAGAACAGCGACTGCTGAAACATTCTGGTTTGCTTAACCTACCACTCTCGCCAGCAAAATACTCTGTTAAGAGACATGTGTCTTTGTCTGTTGTCTTACGTAGTGAAGTATTTCATTCATTGTATAAAATGACAGTTAAGCTCAAACACAGAAATTTATTGGATTAGCTTTCAATATATATGATGATGATGATGATGATGATGGTGATTATGATGATAATGGCAATGATGGCAGCGGCGGCAGTGGCGGTGGTGAAGGTGCTAGTGGTGATGATAATGTTGGTGTTGATAATGATGACAATGATGATGATGATGATGATGATGAAGGTGATAATGATGCTGGTGAGGATGATGGTAGTGGTGATATTATGGTGGTGGTGGTGGTGGTGGTGTGGTGGTGGTGAAGGTGCTAGTGGTGATGATAATGTTGGTGTTGATAATGATGACAATGATGATGATGATAATGATGAAGGTGATAATGATGCTGGTGAGGATGATGGTAGTGGTGATATTATGGTGTGGTGGTGGTGATGATGATGATGATGATGATGATGATGATGGTGGTGGTGATGGTGGTGGTGAGGGTGCTAGTAGGGGAAGACAATAATGAGGAGGAGGAAGAGGATAGTAGCAATGATAATGCTGGTGATGATAATGTCAATCACAATGACAATGATGATGGCGATGATCAT
Organism: Octopus sinensis; assembly: GCF_006345805.1. Lineage (NCBI taxonomy): Eukaryota > Metazoa > Mollusca > Cephalopoda > Octopoda > Octopodidae > Octopus > Octopus sinensis. The sequence continues at coordinate 17,134,361 of NC_043006.1, read as the reverse complement.
GATGATGATGATGAATATGTAGAATCATTGTTCTATTTGTGGAATTATTGTTTACCTTTGGTACCAAATTGACCTCTCTCTCTCTCTCTCTCACACACACACACACATACACACGTACATATGCATCTTCCCTGCCACCTGACTTCGTGTGTAAAAAAAGCATCCTTCCTTTAAATTTCCCCATGTAAACATGTCTGGTCAAGAGGAAATGTTACCTTACACCTTACTTAGAAACAGGTGAGGGTTAGTGACAGGAAGAGCACACAGCCATAGAAAATCCACCTCAACAAATTCCATCAGACTCATGCTAGCATGAGAATGCAGACATTAAAACGATGATGATGACGATGACAAAGATCATGATGATAATAATGATGATGATGATGCTGATGACAAGTATGATGACGACGACGACAACAATAAGATGATGATGATGGTGGTAATGATGGTGATGATGGTGGTGGTGATGATGATAATGGTGATGATGATGATGATGGTGATGATGGTGGTGGTGGTGATGATGATGATGATGGTGGTGATGATGGTGGTGGTGGTGGTGGTGGTGGTGGTGGTGGTGGTGGTGGTGGTGGTAGTGGTGGTGGTGGTGGTTTTGGTGGTGATGATGATGATGATATACTGATGGAGATGAATATCAAAGTGAATTCATACAATATTTATGATGTCTAAAGTTTTGAAGTATTAACACTGCTTCATTTTTAGGTTTTTATTTGTGTTTGCCAGTTTGATTGATATTTAATATTTAATTTGAGTCCCTGATGTCGTTATTGGTTTATTTGTATTGTTTGTTAATTTCTTTTTTTTTAATGTTTACCTGTTTGTTTTCATTTAGTTATTGATTGAACTTCATCTAAAAAAAAAGAATTCACCTGTCAAAATATCTCCATATTTTCTATGGACGTTTCATTTTATTGCTGGAGAAAATAATTTGATTTTGTTACAATGAGGTTTATAAATGCTCAAATCTCTAGGCAGAAGGAAATGGCAAAGTGCATGAATGCATGCAGGCATCATCATCATCATTGTTTAATGTCCGTTTTCCATGCTAGCATGGGTTGGACGGTTCGACCGAGGTCTGGGAAGCCAGATGGCTGCACCAGGCCCAATCTGATCTGGCAGTGTTTCTACAGCTGGATGCCCTTCCTAACGCTAACCGCTCCGTGAGTGTAGTGGGTGCTTTTTACGTGCCACCGGCACAGAAGCCAGTCAAGGCGGCACTGGCATCGGCCACGTTCGGATGGTGCTTTTTACGTGCCACCGACACAGGTATCACAACTACAATTTCCATTTAACATTTATTTTGATGTTGGTGAGTATGTGTGTGTGTCCCTGTTTATGTGATGTGTTTGTGTATTTATGTGCATTGCATTTATAAAAAAGAACTTGACTTTTATGTATATCATTTCTTGAAGTCCAGTTTCTGTTTTTGTTTATAAATGTTTTATTTAAATGGTTTTGAGTGACTTGATATATTAATACGATGTATTTAGTGTGCATATTACTGTTGCTTGAAAAGTAATCTAGTACTCTAGTGATGGAATGTGTTCGTATACGTATATATCTGTGAGTGGTGTCTATATATGTTTGCCTACAGTTATGTATGTGTGTGTGTGTATGAGCACACACGCACATATATATATATATACATACATATATTATATATACATACATATATATACATATATACATATATATATATATATATATATATATATATATATATATAATATATATATATATATATATATGTATGTATGTATGTATATCTATATATATGTATGTATATATATGTATATATGTATGTATGTACTGATAGAAAGATACATACATACATACATGTGTATATGATGGCTGCAACTTGATTTCAAGGAATGCTATTACCTCTCGTTCTCCTAAATATGAGGTGAACAGATGTGGTTTTTCAATCCTGCTAGAAACCAACACTTTTCTGCAAAGATGTGGAAATGACAGGTGCCTCTTGCAGCAGCAGGTATTCAAAGAGCTTCATCTCATCCTGGAATTTTCCATTGAGTGCTTTGCCTTTTTCAATTACACAACACATAATAGACGTAGTAAAAATCAAAAAAATTCCAATGCTTGAAGCTTTTTTAAGTGAGAAAAGGTTTTGTACAGAGCCAATCCTAATCTCTAAACAATGTATGTATTTGTCCAAAAACAAGAAACTACCATACAACATTGAGTGCAAACAAAGTAGTTGGTATTTATATCAACGGCGAGCTGGCAGAAATGTTAGCACGCCGGGCGAAATGCTTAGCGGTATTTTGTCTGTCGTTACGTTCTGAGTTCAAATTCCGCCGAGGTCGACTTTGCCCTTCATCCTTTCGGGGTCGATAAATAAAGTACCAGTTTCGCACTGGGGTCGATATAATCAACTTAATACCTATATCTGTCCTTGTTTGTCCCCTCTATGTTTAGCCCCTTGTGGGTAATAAAGAAATTGGTATTTATATCAGAGTTTCCCTTCTAGTAAAGAAATATCTGAACGAAGATTAGGAGTCTTTCACTCACAGTTGTTGGATGACCATTGACTCTGCTGAGTTTATTTGTTCTTTGGTAGTGGGTTTTTTTTTTTTTTTTTTTTTTTTTTGGTTTGCTGAGTAACCAGAGAAAAGCACCTTCTTTACCAAGCAAGCTTGGTAGGGTTGTCAGTTTAGTCACCAACAGCTTAAACATGCAACATGTTGTACTGGGTTACATGTTCCCAGCAGCACTAAAACGAACCTGATATATACATACGTACATACATACATACATACATATATATATATATTTATATTTATGTATGTATGTATATATGTGTGTGTGTGTGTGTATATATATATATATATATGTATGTATGTATATGTGTGCGTGTGTATATATATATACATGTATATATGTGTGTATATATGAATATATATGTATGTATATATGTATATGTATATGCATGTGTGTGTATATATACACATATATACATGGATATACATATATACACACATATACATGCATACATACACATGCACACAGACACACACACACATATATACATACATATATTCTCTTCAATGTATTTTCTAACTGCATCCAAAATACTTTTCCATGCTATCTTGTGCGTTTATAGCTTAAATATTTTAAAATTTAGGTCCTGTATACACTTTCTTTCTATCCTGTTTAGTTTAAGGAAGTTGTGGTTAGTAGCTGTTTTTTGGCTCATTTAAATCTTTTATAAATACATATTATTATAAATAAAGGTGAAAAAGAAAAAAATTTTCTATGCCAATAGATCATCTAACCACATACAATATTTTTCAGTCTGTGAGAAATTTATCTGGATGAGATCTTGGTTTTTTGAAAAATTTTGCCTTACAAATACATATATATATATATATATAATATATATATATATATTAAATATTCTCAATTTATAGCCAATAACCATTCTCCACTGTTCTGTCCTTTTAGATTTTGATGTATTATGTCATACGTTTCCTTATGAAAAGGCTTTCATCTCTTAAGTTTTGAATTATCTTCAATGCTTCCGTAACATATTTTTTTTTGTTATTTATTTTCTAGGCAAGAGTGTTAACCCTATGCAAATCCATATTTACCTCAGGGAAGAAGTGGTCCATATTTTTAGTCTGACCTCTAGACTTTGATCTATCCAGAATGAGAGGACCTACAAGAAGTGTGTGTTCTGATGGCATAGCTCTCGAGGTCATTGAGGCATGCAAGCCACCACATCACAACAAGGATTAGATCTTGTGAGGAAACAGCCTCTTCTCAAAGCTAATTAGTAACAAATGATTTCCCCATAAGCCTCCTCAGCTTATCCATTTTTCCTCCTCTCATCAATACTGAAAATCCTCTTCTTTCCCCCCCCCCCCAGGCCCTAGACTAACATCTGTCCCCTAATCATTATTCCTCCGCAGAATATCTACCAGATCAGTCTTGCCAGTCTCAAAGAATCCCTGCAAAAGACAAAGGTACAGCCTCTCCCCAATAACTCTAAATAGGGTTTTCACTTTGGGAACAGAGACAGAATTTCCTTCTTCCTCAACAGAAACAAAATAAAGGCTGAATTCCTTCAAACCACTTTTGCTAAAAATAGCAGTTAAACCACTTTCAAATGACTCCCCACCACCTTGTAAAAAATATTGTTACATTGGATAATGTAATCCTGGGTACACAAGGCACAGAAAAAAATTAAACTAATGTGTGGGTTATGCTCAGAACATCTTTTATCATCACCCTGCTCATTCATGGGCTGTCCTGGGGTTAAACAACTAAGCAATTTACTACTGCAATGTTACTAGCTTAGGCCAAAGTTAATTGATTACCTAGGTAACCAGAACGTATCCAATACTTCCAGATAAGTTTCTCTCAGACTCTTAAACAGTCTGGGTATTGATTCACTTTAAACCTACTTGAAATACTTCTTGATCTCTTTTCACATTCATAACTTAATACCAAGCTTCCTCTGACCTTCTTCACACACGTTTGCATTTATACAGAGACATATTACCATCATCATCATTGTCGTCATCGTCATCATCATCATCTTAATGTCCACTTTTCCATGCTTGCACCAATCAGACGGAATTTATCGAGGCAGGTTTCCTATCATTGGCTCCTCTCTCTTGCCAAACTTTGCTTGTTTCCAAGCAGGGTAACATTTCCTTATGGCTTGACATGTTTTTCCACGGAAGATTGGAATGAAGGAAACTACTTGAATGTCGATATTATCACACAATGTTAAGACAGGGTCCTCTGAAATTTCTTTCCTATTCATGTGTTTCCTGCTGGTGTTGACCTACAACTGTTTAAACAGAACATTAATATGTAAGTGTCAGAGTTTCAGAGAGTTTGCTAGGGTCATGGATTCTGCACCTTCAACCAGACTCAGCAATTGAGAAAAATACTCTGAATATTCACCAATGTAGAGACTATATAAACAGCCTGAGAAAGATATTAATGGTTCTAATTACACTTAAACTGATGAGACCCAGTTAAGATTGAAACTGTAATCCTTTGGTTGGTGGATTCACATGTTCCTTCTTTGGCTATAATCATGCAGAGATAAGCAAAGACAGAAAACCTTTCATCATTGCACCCCACCCCACCCATCCACACACACGCACACACACACACACACACAAATGCACTATGGCCAGATGCCCTTCTTGTCACCAGCCCTCATCTGTTTCTAAATAAGTGTAGTGATGCCGTCTTGGGAAATCTCCAGCATGCATGCGCAGGGTTGGAGTCTTCCGGAAGGCCTGCCGGAAGTTCCCTCATGCACATGCGCAGAAAACTAGCAGCAGCGAAATTCTCTTGTATCTCTCTCCTGGACGCTAGCAGCTGAATGATACAGACGTGTCTGCAGCAGCTCTCTCGACCTGCTACCTCGTGGAGCATCTCCGCTATGCTTGAACGGGGGCAGGATTGACTCACTCCACTTGACTACTGCCGATATAGCTCCTAGGTTGCCGATTCGCCCAGAGGAAGGAAATGTTTATATTGCGAATCAAGGAATAAATATTTATAATGTTGAAATTAATCAGAAATCTTGACTCTTTCTTCGATTAATATTTAATGTAAAGGATGCGAGTTGCACCCATCCAGTGCGGGGAATCTCTCATCCTGTTACATAAGGTTAATATTTCCTCAGATATATTTTCCATGAAAGATTGGAAATGAAAGACATCGCTTATAACTGGGACTCCATCAGTTATGATGATATGTGGTACAGTTAATCCAGTTAAACAGCCTGCTCATGAAATTAACATGTAAGTGGCTGAGCATTCCACAGACATACACACCCTTAATGTAGTTATAATAATAATAATAATAATAATAATAATAATAATGAAATTATTGTATACAGTGCTCAGGTGCACCACAACTTGTCAGAAAGTGCATATAAAGTACATACAGTAATGTAGAAATGTCTGGAAAGTGAACATGCCTGTGTGTGTATGGAGGGGAGAAAATCAAGTGTAGTGTTGGCGAATCTCAGGAAGCATGGAAGTCTTGAAGGGTGCAGTGCTCCGACAACTAACAACCGATGCCGGCAGTTTGTTCCACGCTTCAGCAACTCTCAGCGTGAAAAAATGTTTCCTGAAGTCATGGGAGCTGTGCTGTTTTCTTACTTTGTAAATATGTCCACGGGTGTTAGATGGGTGGAGTTTGAAGAGGTGCTCAGAGTTATTGTTTGTGCGATGGTTGATCTCCAAAGACTCAGTGCGATGCAGAATATAACAAAGATGGATATGAAATACAGGTACTACTCATTTTTGTCAGCTGAATGGATTGGAGCAATATGAAATAAAGTGTTTTGCTTAACTCTATAGTATTTAAACTGGCCAGATCAAAACTCTCACACTTACCCTGCTATGTTATTCTTAAAATAAACAAATCACATTATCGAAATAGCAAAGCTACAAGATAGTATATCTCTCTATATATAAAGCTGAAGTCGACTGTGTATGGCAGGTTTGGTGGCCTTCAACTAACACTATCTCCTCCGAGACCCTGCGGCGCAAGTTGACCAAAATTGAGAGTATGATAGAAGAAGGCTTGCTCTGCATTCCGTAGAAGATAAAATTCAAATCGGACCATGTTAAGACCAAAAATTTTTACATCAAAAAGGTGCTTTTTTTCTATGAAAATCCCTATTTTTTATGATTTTTTGACTGCTGTGTCACCATTTTTCGGTGTATTTCAACCAGAAAAATGTTCACTTAAAGTGAATAACAAGCTACATAATGCAAAATTTTTAGTTTTCAAAAATTATAATGGGTCAAAAGAAACCCGAGCAAAGTTGGGCAATACTACTAGTAAATGATAAATTCAAAACTACGTAAATAAATAAGCATTACATTCAACAGAATAATCTGAATACTAAAAGGTTAAGGAAAAAGTGCCACCAAGAATTGAACTTACAACCTTATGATCATGCGCCGAATACCCTAACCACCAAGCTACATGCTTTCACTGCTTGTGTAATGGCATTGCTACCACATTTACGTCTTTTCTACACATGTTGAACTGCAACAGCTTATAAAATAAGTATGTTTTTCTATACATATGTGTGTCTGTGTACATGTATGTGTCTGGAAAAAAGATGGCTAGATAATTAGCCAGACAGGCAGATACTTTCTCTTATATTCACAATAAACTCAGTTCACCTTAAATACCTTTTGTATGTGAGAATCTCAAATGCTCTCACATTTCAACTAAGTAAGAAAATTGCAGATGAAGATCCAACCAATACAATACAAATACTAATCTTGTCTCTCTCGTATCATTGTTGTATTATTGATCATAGCAGACAGAAAGAAATTAGTTGATAACAAAGTGGTGGTACCTGAGCAAAACATGAAGTGTGTTATGGTAAGATGGGAATATACAATTTTCTGTCTTGTGAAAGATTAGTTATCAGATTGAATAGCATTAACAAAAAAAAGCCAAAACAATATCTTTTCATATTAATCAAGATTCGTTTTGAAAACTGTCACCAAGTTTACAGCATCTTCAGAGAATATAACAAAAGAAATGTTGGTTCAATTCTTAGCCAGCTCTATTTCGAAGCCATAATGGTGACGATTAAGAATTGAGTGAGCTAATCTTCTATTGAAATCATTAAAAGTATTGTGCAAAGATCAAATAGTAACTTTGGATATGCAAAACCAATTTCCTCTAGATGTTTTGTTTTCTCTTTTGTCTCTGTCTCTGTCTCTCTCTTTCTCTCTCCCCTACCCATGCCAGCATGGGAGGCGGACTCCATGTATATATAAATTACTACGATGATCCGGTTCTTGACTGAAGACTGAGGGGTTCGAATGTCCTGTCCATGTTTATTGTATCGTCTTCTAAGAGTTATACGTTCTTGTCCATGTTGTATTTTTCTACATACCTTAATATATATATATATATATATATATATGTGTGTGTGTGTATATATATATATATATATATATATATATATATATGTGTGTGTGTGTATATATATATATATATATATATAGTTAATCCAAACATGAAAACACAAAGAGAAAACACAACAACGCGGGGACGTAGAACTAGTATAGTATTATTGGATGCTCAGGAAAGAAGGAGGGCTTAACGTTTTGAGCAGAGCTCTTCGTCAGAAACATAGCAAAAGGAAAGATCCAAAGAAGGGAAGACGGAGAAAAAAAAATTGCCCACAGTACACACGCAGTCACATTTTGAATGTATATATATATATATATATATATATTAGAAGAAATGAGGTACTCAGAAATCTGGATGGTTTTATATTTACAGATATTTATTAGTATGTCACATGTTTTTATAAATCATATATCATATATTAGCGCTTTCGTCCACTCTAGTGGAGTTTTCAGATCGAACTTTTGCAGGAATTTTGACTCTTTTTATAGTATTATTGAGTGTGTAGGGGTGGGGAGAGATATTAGAGAGTACAAGAGGGTGAGGAATGGGGAGAAAGTGAGAGATGTTAGCTGTTTCCATTATTTTGTCCAACCCCTGTATATATATATATTATATATATATATATATATATTCGGAGAGACCCCCTTCGGTCACGACACAGACCATGGGATTGCACCTAGAAAGTTACCCTCCTAGACACAAGTCTGGGCAAGGTTGTTTATGGAAGACCAGCAGTCGTCCATGCATACCAGCCTCCCCTCTCCACGCCACCAGTGTTATCCAAGGGAAAGACAAAGGTCGATACAGCTTGGCACCTGTGACGTCGCAACTCATTTCTACAGCTGAGTGAACTGGAGCAACGTGAAATAAAGTGCCTTGCTCAAGAACACAACACGCAGCCCGGTCCGGGATTCGAGCTCACAACCTCACGATCGTAAGCTCGACGCTCTAACCACTGAGCCATGCACCTTCACTTATATGTGTATATATATGTGTGTGTGTGTGTGTGTGTGTGTATATATATATATATATATACAAGGTATAACTGATAGTCATTACTTATTTTTCTGTACTGTTGTAAATTTGACTTACAGCTATTTCCAGAAGTTATTACAGGAAACAGCTGTAAGTCAGATTTATTACAGTAGAGAAAAAATATGCAATGACCATTATTTATTCCTTGTCTTGTATATCACTCTGTGTAAAAACCAGTATAGCAGGAGCACAACCATGGATTTTACAATACAGAATTGTGATGAACTATGACCTAGGACCCTGCCACAAGAATATGCAGAGTTCTTTACTAATATATACATACACAATAGGTTTCTTTCAGTTTCCGTCTACCATATCCACTCATAAGCCCAGGATTACAGTAGAAGACACTTGTCTGAGGTGCTACGCAGTGGGGCTGAACCCAAGACCACATGGTTGGGAAGCAAGCTTCTTAACCACACAGTCATGCCTGCACCTATACATACATACATACATACATACATACATACATACATACATACATGCATGCATGCATGCATACATACACACATACATGCATACATGCATACATGCATACATACATACATGCATACATGCATACATACATACATACATGCATACATGAATACATACATACATACATACTACATACATACATACATACATACATACATACATTCATACATACATACATTCATACATACATACATGCATACATACATAGACACATACATACACACATACATACATACATACATACATACATGCATACATGCATACACACATACATGCATACATGCATACATACATACATTCATACATACATGCATACATGCATACATACACACATACATTCATACATACATGCATACATGCATACATGCATACATACATACATACATACATACATTCATACATACATACATACATGCGTACATACATACATAGACACATACATACACACATACATACATACATACATGCATACATGCATACATACATGCATACATGCATACATACATACATTCATACATACATGCATACATGCATACATGCATACATACATACATACATACATACATAGACACATACATACACACATACATACATGCATACATGCATATATGCATACATACATAGACACATACATAGACACATACATACACACATACATACACACATACATACATACATACATGCATACATGCATACATGAATACATACATGCATACATACATACATTCATACGTACATACATGCGTACATACATACATAGACACATACATACACACATACATACATACATGCATACATGCATACATGCATACATACATACATACATACATACATACATACATACATACATACATACATAAGGATAAACAAGTTAGGCAGGTTGATATTCAAAAGATATTAAGTTCATTAAATTGAAAAAAGTATATATGTTTACACGTGAAATGTCAGACTTACACAGAATAGAAATATCAAGAATTAAAAGGAGGTGAAGAAGAGTATTACAAAGCCAACAGCTGTTTCTGGAGGGCTCAGTATTATGAAATAATGATTGTAAATTGATTCTATCACAGGATGATATGAGCCTCTGTCTTCAGGGAAGAAATCCTACATTTGAGCTGTTGTCAGAAAGGAGATTAAAAATGGAATGATTTTGTGGAGAGCTAAGTGTAATAGAGGGAGGGAGAGGGAGAGGGAGAAGGAGGGAGACAAGGAGGACAGGTAAGAAAGCAGAAGGTGAGAATATATATCTGCTCCTCGCCTCCCTTCCTTCTTTTTTCACTTTCACATCTCCTCTCATCCTTTTCTTCCTTTTTCTCTTTCACATTTCTTCCTTTCTTCCCTTCCTTCTTTTTTCACTTTCACATCTCCTCTCATCCTTTTCTTCCTTTTTCTCTTTCACATTTCCTCCTTTCTTCTTTTTCTCTTTCACATCTCCTCCTCTCCTCCCTTCCTTCTTTTTACCTTTTTTACATCTCCTCCTCTTCTCCCTTCATTCCCTTTTTTTCTCTTTCACATCTCCTCCTCTCCATTTGTGTAAAAACCAAGAAACCTTCTATAAAATGTATTTTGAAAAATCCTCATGAATGGATGAGAGCCAAATAAAGAATTATTCAAAATTCTGACTGCCTGCTTTTTCTTAATATACAATATCTGTACATCACTTTAAACACTATATATACTCTCACACACACACACACGTGCGCGCACGCGCACACATTAGTGTGCATGTATACATCTATGCATCTATGTATCTCGTAATAGAAGCTAGAATTTTAGCTAAAGAAGTAGTATGCTATTATTCAACCTAGAAGATATAGCAGCCAAATTCACCTCAAACCATTCCCTATTTTTACAATGCAAGAACATACCATGCATTGTACAGAGTGATCACTCATTAAAAATCTTTTATCATATGTCAACTAGATCAAGACTAACCAATTGACAGATAATAAAAGGATTAATATTAAATGGATTTTTGTTTTGAATTCTGTCGCAAGAGTGGTAAGGTTCTCTTAGGGAATTCTCAAACCAAATTTCATTTTGGAATGAAGCCATTTTACTTCACTTCATTGATAAAGCTCTTTAAAAACACATGAATGTTGTACAATCTCATACCACTTCATGCATAAGTCCCAGGCTTTGTGATTGTATATCAAATCAAGACTGAATGAATTTAGAAGTTAGACAAGGAAATGAAATCATTCAAGCGGGCATTTTTTCCTTACTGGGATTTTTCCTTGCAGCATAAATATTAATTACCTTGAACTGTGTGTCCTTTTATGGTTTTTTGTGTTGTTGTTGTGTGTTTAGGGGTGTTTTTTTTGCCTTTGTTTCTGAAATGCTCTTGAATTTTTCTATAAAGCTGGATTTCAAGAAAACCCATAAAAAAATATTTTTGTGCGTATTCATAGGAGTGTATACTTGTTTTTGCGTATATGTGGGTGGTTGCAAATAAATAAACAGGTATGAGCAATGAGTGCATATTTGTATATGTGGGTGTGAACATGGGAGTGGATATATTTTAACATGTTTAAGTCTATACATGTGTGTGTGTGTGTGTGCGTGTGTGTATATATACATACGTACATACATACATACATACATACATACATACATACATACATACATACATACATACTACATACATATTCCAAGTGAAAAGAAAATTGTGTGATTCATGTATATGGACAGCAATTCTCCATGGTAGTGAGACATGGGACCTGAATGCAGAGGGCATGCAAAGGTTAGTAAGGAATGTGGCTAGTATGCTCCATTGGATGTATAATATAAGAGTACATGTTTGACAGAATTCTAGGGTTTTGAGAGAGAAGTTAGACATAAGAGGAATTGGTTGCTGTGTGCAAGAGAGATGACTGTACTGGTTTGGTCAAGTGATGCGGATGGATGCCAACAGCTCCATAGAGAAGTGCTGATCTCTCAAAGTGGATGGAACATGTGGAAGTGGGACATCCCGGAAGATGCAGTATTGAAGAATGACCTCAAGATGCTGAACTTTTCAGGCAAGATGACAAAAGACTAAGATGCCTGGTACCTTGCTGTACTCAAGAAGACCTGTACTCCACAGCAGAAGTGTTAAGACTGGTCCCTTTGGAGGTGTAAATCATTTATGGTGATGCCATATAAAAGTGCCCATGTGGTGTTATGTAAAAGTGCCCATGTGGTGCCATGTAAAAGCACCCAGCACACTCTGTAAAGTGGTTGGTGTTAGGAAGAGCATCCATCCATAGAAACCATGCCAAAGCAAACTGGAGTCTGGTGCAGCTCCCCAGCTTGCCAGCAGTGGTCAAATCGTCCCACCCATGCCAGCATGGACGATGGATGTAAATTAAAAAAAAACAAAAAGAAAAAGAGATATATACATATATATATAAA
>NC_043006.1:17114003-17116503 GCF_006345805.1 Octopus sinensis | reverse complement strand
CTTATGAAAACAAGACATTTGTACTACAGAGCCAGAGGTGGTTTTGGCCAGGTTGGTATCAAAAGGGTTAAATAATAGCAATAAAATATTTAAAATAAAGTTATTTTTTACCAAGCACCAGTGGGGCATACATTTTTCTGAAAATTTATAGAGGATCCTGGGGTAATATAGGTTGGGAAATACTGCTTTAGCATTTAAATCAGCCATATCTGGCTCAAATTTTCTACACATTTTATGTCCAAACTGGCCAAATCCAGTCTCTCACACCTACCCTACAATATCATTCTAAAAATAAACAATCACATCATTGAAATCTCAAAGCTACAAGATAATGTGTGATAAATTCAAAACAATGTAAATAATTAAGTATTACATCTAACAGAATAATTTGAATGCTAAAGGGCCAAACTTTATAAAAAGGGAAAAAAAAGAAAACAAACAACTAAAGTGAGATGAAATTGTTTTGTGTAAAAATAACAAATATGTGAGATTTCCGTATGCTGTAAGAAACCCACTTTCTTTGAAAATAAAGTATGGAACATTTTGAGAAATATTTCTTTAACAGACAACAATGTGGTGCTTTCTGAAGCCTATATTCTTTTACTCTTTTACTTGTTTCAGTCATTTGACTGCAGTCATGCTGGAGCACCGCTTTTAGTCGAGCAAATCGACCCCAGGACTTATTCTTTGTATGCCTAGTACTTATTCTATCAGTCTCTTTTGCCGAACCGCTATGTTACGGGGACGTAAACACACCAGCATCGGTTGTCAAGCGATGTTGGGGGGACAAACACAGACACACAAACATATACACACACATACATATATATACATATACATATATACAACGGGCTTCTTTCAGTTTCCATCTACTAAATCCACTCACAAGGCTTTGGTCAGCCCGAGGCTATTGTAGAAGATACCTGCCAAAGGTGCCATGTAGTGGGACTGAACCCGGAACCATGTGGTTGGTAAGCAAGCTACTTACCACACAGCCACTCCTGTGCCTATATTTTATCATTTTCTCATTTCTTTTTTCCTCTTGTTATTACAATGCAAAGTTTGAGTCTAATTTACATAAAAAACCAACAATGAAATAAATAAATACTGTGTGAAGATGCTTGTAAAGTTACTATTGGCATTTCTGAGAAATTATAATAAATTGAAAATAGGAAAAACTTTTACTGAAATGCACCCCCCCACCACCACCACTAACTATATCATTGCTATCCTGCCACTCCCTGTATATACCCCATCCCTGAGTTCCACTCACTCTTTTCCCCTTCCTGTTTCCTCTCTTTTCTCTCCTTTTACACTCATGTGAACTCCACTGACATTCACCTCACTGTACCTGTATCTTCCCCACCATCCTCTCTCTCTCTTCCTCTTTCTCCCTCTCTCTCTCTCTCTCTCTCTCTCTTTCTCTGACTTGGGTAGCTATGTATCTTCCCTACAGCATGACACCTGTTTTTGTCCCTTTATCAAAGCTTAACCTTTCATTACCTGGCACAAAGCCACCATTTCTCAATACTACTCCTCTCTCATTTGTTGGGGTGGTCTTTGCCTTGCACATTACTTGGTGACCTTGCTGGTACTGGTGCCACAGGAAAAAGCACCCAGCGTACTCTGTAAAGTGGTCGACATTAGGAAGAGCGTCCAGTCATTGAAACCATGCCAAAGCAGAAGAGCTAAAGCTTGGAGCAGTCCTCTGGCTAACCAGCACCTGTCAAACCTTCCAACCCATGCGAACAGGAAAAACAGGCACTAAATGATTATGATGATGACGATGACAACGATGATGACAACAACAACAACATCAACATCGACAACAACGACAACAACGACAACGATGATAATGGTGATTTACTGCTGATAATAACACTTTTTTTCCTTTGGACTCTTAGATTATCTTGTATCTTATATTTGATATGGGGAAAATTTCCTGAAATAAGAAGCATTAAACAACTTAAGAAGGGTGATATAAGTTCCTTTTTGTCTTTGTCTTGTCTGTATCTTTATTAATTTGCATCAACTCACATATATTGCCTAAATGCTCACATGCATTACTTAAAGGCCATCATAAAAATATTTATATCCTTTATGCATTGCAATGCTTTAAACCAGGAGTGGGGAAACTTTTTAGTGTGGTGGGCAAAAATTTCCAATGGAAAAGGTCTGCGAGTGGACCACAAGTTCTATCTCTTATATCTGTGTAAATCTTGTATATATCTATGTATAATTCAATATACTCCTGTGCCTATATAGCCACTCCAATGCCTATATAGCCACTCCAGTGAGCTGGCAGAAATGTTAGCGCACCGGACGAAATGCTTAGCGGTATTTCGTCTGAGTTCAAATTCCGCCGAGGTCGACTTTGCCTTTCATCCTTTCGGAGTCGATAAATAAAATACCAGTTTCGCACTGGGGTCGATGTAATCGACTTAATCCCTTTGTCTGTCCTTGTTTGTCCCCTCTGTGTTTAGCCCCTTGTGGGCAATAA
>NC_043006.1:17091503-17106503 GCF_006345805.1 Octopus sinensis | reverse complement strand
AGAAGGGCTCGATATGAATCACGACTATAAGATACCCGCTTTTGGTTAAACTGCACCGCAAAATGTGGGAGTAGTTAGGAATCTAAATCGTAGGAGACAGACACTCATACAACTTCACTTTTATATATAAAGATTAATTGTGTATTTCTTTATTGTCATTTTAATGAGAATCTAGTGAGGAAGACGAAATTGCAGAAATATAGGTACTAGCATAGCTGTGTGGTTAAGAAGTTTGTTTTACAAACGTGTAGTTTTGAGTTCACTCCGATGGTGTGGTACCTTAGGCAAGTGTCTTCTACCGAAGCCTTGAGCCAATCGATGCCTTAGTTGGTAGAAACTATGGAGAAGCTAGTCATATCTGTGTGTGTGTGGTGGGTGTTTGTATTTATGTTTATGTTTGTCTCTCTGCCTTGAAACATGATGTGGTTTGGATAAATTTTTGTAGCTTAACAATTTAGTCAAAAACAATAATAATATAATAATAATAATAATAATAATAATAATAATAATAATAATAACAACAACAACAACAACAATGATAATAATAATAACAACAACAATAATAATAACAACAACAATAACCACAAAAACAACAACAATAACAACAACAACAACAACAATAATAATAATAATAATAATAATAATAATAATGATAATAATAAAAGATGAATAGAATAATTACCAGACTTTGGATTGATTTGATCAACTCATCTTTTAAGGTGGTGCCCCAGCATGGGCATAGCCCAATGCCAAGACAAGATAAAAAATTAAAGAATAAAGGAATAAAATAATACAAAATAAAAGAATACAAGAATACAGACAAAAAATTCTGCTATAAACTAATTACAAGCTGAAAGTAAGAACATTTATGTCATCAAATAAAAACTCAAAGGGAATAAAATGCAGCCTGAATCAAGGAGCTCAAGGTCAAACTACTAAAGTAAACTGAACATGTTCCATTTTTGACCAGACTGGAAAGGAATCGAGATAGATATAAGAGGAATCCAAAAATGACTTACAAGTGCTGCATCTAAAAGCCAAGAGGCTGTTACTATATAAAACTGGAATTTGCTCAAAAGAAACTTCCTCACAAATGTAATCAAGCAAATAGGAAGCTGTAAATACTGACTAGAGATTATGCACTGAATGCTAGAAAACAATTGACTACTTTATCTCCAACTCTTTACTTTGGGCTAAGCCAGAATATGTCCAGGCTTGACTAATTACGTGGAGGTGCATGGCTTAGTGGTTAGGGTGTCAGCATCACGATTGTAAGATTGTGGTTTCGATTCCAGGACCGGGCGACGCATTGTGTTCTTGAGCAAAACACTTCATTTCACGTTGCTCCAGTCCACTCAGCTGGCAAAAATGAGTAACTGAGTAAATGAGTAGCTGAGGAACACATACCCTATAGAAACCGGGAAACCGGGCCCATGAGCCTGGCTAGGCTTTAAAGGGATGCATTTATTTTAGTGGAGGCATGTGGTTTAGTGGTTAGGGTGTCAGCATCATGATCGTAAGATTGTGGTTTCAATTCCTGGACCGGGTGACACATTGTGTTCTTGAGCAAAAAACTTCATTTCACATTGCTCCAGTCCACTCAGCTGTCAAAAATGAGTAACGCTGCGATGGACTGGCGTCCCGTCCAGCTGGGGAACACAGACGCTATAGAAACCGGGCCCATGAGCCTGGCTAGGCTTTAAAAGGGTGCATTTATTTTAGTGGAGGCACATGGCTTAGTGGTTAGGGTGTCAGCATCATGATCGTAAGATTGTGGTTTCAATTCCTGGACCGGGCGACGCATTGTGTTCCTGAGCAAAACACTTCATTTCACGTTGTTCCAGTCCACTCAGCTGGCAAAAATGAGTAACACAATGATGGACTGGTGTCCCGTCCAGCTGGGGAACACATACGCCATAGAAACCAGGAAACCGGGCCCATGAGCCTGGCTAGGCTTTAAAAAGGGCGCATTTATTTATATTTATGACTAATTACATAATTATTTTCACAGGATCTCATCATCATCATCCATCTCATTTTAAGCCTTTAACATTCAAACTAGTCTAATCCAGCCCAAGTATTCTGCCTGTTTTTTGTTGAAACCAGTCAGATCAAGCCTTTCACACCTACCCTCAAAATCATGAAGCCATGAGATAATGCATGATTAATACAAAACGATATGAATAAATAAGCATTACATTTGATAGAGTAATCTGAATGCTAAAGGGTCAATGTCCACTTTTCCATGCTTACATTCGTTGGAAAGAATTTCTTGAAGCAGATTTTCTATGACTGGATGCCCTTCCTATCACCAATACCTGTTTCCAAGTAAGGTAATATTTCACCTCAGGTACACATGTTTACATGGAAAACTGGAAATGAAGGACATTGCTTACAAAATGGTGACAATCGTTTATATGATGTCAAGACAGTTACAAACTCACACACACACATTTATACATATATGATGCGCTTCTTTCAGTTTCCGTCTACCGAATCTACTCACAAGGTTTTCGTCAGCCTGAGGTTATCTTTGAAGACACTTGCCCAAAGCGTCACACTGTGGGACTGAAACCAAAGCCACGAGGTTGGGAAGTAAATTTCTTAAGGATACAGCTATACTTACACTTAAAAATTACCAAATCAAGATAGACAATGAATGCTTTAAAACCAGTGGCTTTGAATAATTCTTACCATATTTCTGGTGAAAAACATTGCTTTTGATTCAATTAATTCTGAAAATAAAGAATTTCCAAAAATAACTTAGGAATATGAATTAATATGAAATTTTGATGGAAGGTTTTAATTTAAATCAATTTAAAATAAGCGTGCCGGTGGCACGTAAAACGCACCATCCGATTGTGGCCGTTTGCCAGCCTCGTCTGGCACGTAAAAAGCACCCAGTACACTCATGGAGTGGTTGGTGTTAGGAAGGGCATCCAGCCGTAGAAACATTGCCAGATCAGACTGGGCCTGGTGCAGCCTTCTGGCTTCCCAGACCCCAGTTGCACCGTCCAACCCATGCTAGCATAGAAAGCGGATGCTAAACGATGATGATGATGATGATGATGAAGTTTATATCATAGGTCTAAGGTTGGTGTAGTGTGACGGAAGAAAAGGACAACAGAAAAAGAAGCAAACGGAGGAAAGAAATACAAAAGGCCTTACCTGTTGACCTCGGTGGAATCAGCGGTCACTCTCACAAATTAAATACGTCTTGCCTCTCTGCCGTCTCAGCTCGAACTGCCCACACGTGCTTCTTTGACCACACATGCTTCCTGCCCACGCATGCCCCTTTCACTCTTCCGCCAGCCCCTGCAGCCTTCACTTCCCTTTTGCCTCATCTACCATCCTCTCTACCAACACCACATACCTCATCACAGCCCATAACACCGCTAACATCACAGTTGGTTCCAAGCAGGTTGGTATCAAAAGGATGCTAATGGCTTCTTAGGGGTGTAGCAGGAATATTTAGCAATTGCAAGCACTTAGTAAATTGAAACCAGATCCCTACATCCCAAGTAAAAGTCTATTTAGTAACTTGATTGCAATTTGCTCAGATATTACTGATCATCATCATCATCATCATCATCATCGTTTAACGTCCGCTTTCCATGCTAGCATGGGTTGGACGATTTTGACTGAGGGCTGGTGAACCAGATGGCTGCACCAGGCTCCAATCTTGATTTGGCAGAGTTTATACAGCTGGATGCCCTTCCTAATGCCAACCACTCTGAGAGTGTAGTGGGTGCTTTTTACGTTTCACCGGCACGGGGGCCAGTCAGGCGGTACTGGCAACGACCTCGCTCGAATCTGTTTACACATGCCACCGGCACAGGTGTCAGTAAGGCGGCATTGGTAATGATCACGCTCGAATGGTGCCCTTTTACGTGTCACTGGCATGGAAGCCAGCTGACTGATCACGCTCGAATGGTGCTCTTGGCATCCTACTAGCACAGGCACAAGTGCCAGTAAGGCGATGCTGGTAACGATCACACTCGAATGGTGCCTTTTATGTGCCACTGGCATGGAAGCCGGTTAGCCGCTGACTATTCAAGACTTCTTGGTGGAACTAGATCTAATAATAATTGAAACTTTGGCATGCTTTTTCTGATCAAGAGCATTACAATATATGCAGTACATTTTAGCCACCAGACAGCAAACACCAGTGAGTGGAAGCTAGAACAGACAGCAGATGGCAGTAGGAAATTGTATGTAGAACCAAGACAATGGACGATGATGAGAACAATGATGGCAACAGAGACCACAACACACCATGGGCAACTAACTTGAAGACACAATGGCAACTGCTGTTATACCTGATCCAAAGACATCTCATATGAACTTCGAATTTCCTTACATTGGTTGTCAAGTGATGATGGGGGACAAACACAGGCACAAAGACACTCACACACATAGATGTACATATACAATGGGCTTCTTTCAGTTTCCATTGACCAAATCAACAGACAAGGCTTTGGTCAGCCCAAGGCTACAAGAGAAGATACTTGTCCAAGGTGCACTTCCGTGGAACTGAACCCAGAACATTGTGGTTAGGAAGCAAGCTTCTTATTTCTTTATTGCCCACAAGGGGTCAAATATAGAGGGGACAAACAAGGACAGACAAAGGGATTAAGTCGATTACATTGACCCCAGTGCATAACTGGTACTTAATTTATTGACCCCGAAAGGATGAAAGGCAAAGTCGACCTCGGGGGAGTTTGAACTCAGAACGTAACAGCAGGCGAAATACTGCTAAGCATTTCGCCTGGCACGCTAACGTTTCTGCCAGCTTGCCGCCTTACCAGCTCGCAAGCTTCTTACCACACAAGTTTCTTGTGTAAACATCTTTTCTTTGTCGTTTGTAGTAATAAAAATATTTATTTGTTAATGATAAGAATACCTATTTTTGCATAAATATCCTCAGCAGAATTTGTGTTTCTTCCATACCAAACCATAACCTATACATGCCCATAGAAATTTGTTATAATAATAGGGACATTTTAAGTTCATTAGTAGGAGGAAAATGTTAAGATATTGCTATGGGGAAGGCACCAAGTTTGTAGAGAAGCAGAGATTTTTCTTAGAAATAAAATATCTAAACTTGATACAATACTTATAATTTAAACATCCTTATCCATAAATGTGAAATACTTTTATTTTAAACATCCTTGTACTTATATTGGAACAGGCTTGGTTGCATGCTAAGAAGCTTGCTTTCCACCCACATGGTTCTGGGTTCAATCTCACTGCATAGCACCTTGGGTAAGTATCTTGTAGTATAGCCTCAGGCCGACCAAAGCCTTGTGAGAGGGTCTGGTAGATGGAAACTGAAATAATCATGTTGTATATATTTGTATAATATGTATGTGTTTTTGTGTCTGTTTTCGTCCCCCAGCTACCACTCGACAACCAATGCTGGTGTGCTTACATCCTTGTAATTTAGAAGTTCAGCAAAAGTGACTAATAGAATAAGTACTAGGCTTTAAAAAAATAAGTCCTGGGGTTGATTTGTTTGACTAAATCTCTTCATGGCAGTGCTCCAGCTTGATCGCAGTCAAATGACTGAAACAAGTAAAAGAACCGAAGAATATTAGAATATATTTAAATATGAAATATTTATATTTTAAACATTCTTATACTTGAATCATCATCATCATCATCATCATTATTTAACGTCTGTTTTCCATGCTGGCAAGGGTTGAACAGTTTGACTGAAAACTGATAAGCCAGGGATCTGCTCTAGATTCCAATCTGATTTGGCAAGTTTTCTATAGCTGGATGCTCTTCCTAACACCAAACCACTCTAAGAGTATAGTGGGTGCTTTTTACATGTCACCAGCACAGGTTTTATTGATGTGACATCAGCATTGGCCACAACTACAATTTTACTTAGCTTGACAGGTCTACACAAGTACAGTATATCACCAAAGGTCTTGGTCCCCTGTCACTGCCTCCATGGGGCCCAAAGTTCAAAGGGTGCTTTTTACGTGCCACTGACACAGGTGTCACTCAGACAGTACTGGCACTGGCCACAACTACCATTTTATCAAGCACAGTGTATTGCCTAATGCTTGAAGGGTGCTTTTCATGTGCCAGTTATGTGACACTGGCATTGACGGATCTTCTGAAGAACAGGATATTGCCAAAGGTCTCAGTCACTTGTCATTGCCTCTGTGAGGCCCAACATTTAAAGATCATGCTTCAAAACCTCGTCCCATGTCTTCCTGAGTCTGCCTCTTCCACAGGTTCCCTCCACACTTAGAGTGTGGCACTTCTTTACACAGCTATCCTCATCCATATGCAGTTGTCCTCGTCCAGATGCAATGTAACATCCTCATACTTGAATATATCTATATATATAAAACTGTAGTTGTGTGAGTGTCTGTCCCCTTCGATTTAGATTCCTAACTACTCCCACATTTTGCGGTGCAGTTTAACCAAATTCGGGTATCTTATAGTCGTGATTCATATCGATTCATATAATTTAACATCATTTTTTATTCCATTTTAATGCATATTTTTTCGTGTGTCGATGGCGGCGGAGTTGGCGTCCACGCTCACGCCTGCACCTGTGTTTGCTTCTCCCCCTTCTTCCCTCCCTCATGAAGCTGTGGGGAAGGGAGTGTAAGGAAATCAACGTCGTAAAGCGTTGTCAAGGAGACCAGCGTTCTTTTAGAACAACGACTTCATGGCTTGAAGACACCAAAACAGAAAATGTCTACGATGAGTCAACGATTTAAAAAAAAATTTACCATCATTTTTTTTTCCATTTTTAATGCATTTTTTTTGCTATTTTTTGGCTATAACTCTCTAAAAATGCTTATATAGTTATTTTCCTTACAAACCCGAGCAACGCCGGGCGATACTGCTAGTTTAGATATAAAATCCATTTATCCTAAGCATTCTTATACTTGGGTAGATTTAAATATAAAATACTTTTATTTAAAAAATGAAAGAGCTAATGCTGGATTAAAACATGAAAAGATACGAATAAGACACTCTGTTATCAAGGACTGATGATGTGCCATGATCCAGTATAATTTTGTTTTATAATCTTGTTATATGAGAGGCATAGGTGTGACTGTGTGGTAAGAAGTTTGCTTCCCAACCACATGGTTCTGGGTTCAATCCTACTGTCTGGCACTTTAGGTAAATGTTTTCTACTACAGCACCAGGCCAACAAAAGCCTTGCGAGATGGATTTGGTAAACAAAAACTGGGAAACTGAAAGAAGTCAATCAGATGCGTGTGTGTGTGTGTGTGTGTTACTGTCTCCTTGCATGATAGTTGTAAACAGATGTCACCATCATGCAATGCAAACGGTGTCCTTCGGTCACAGGGAATTATTATCTAACTTAGAAACAGGTTCAAGTTGGTGACAAGAAAGGCATCTGGCCATAGAAAATACACCTCAACAAAGTTCTGTCCAAACCATGCAAGCATGGAACAGTGGATGTTAAAACGATGATGATGACGATGATGACAACGATAATGATGGTGGTGGTGATGACAACGATGACGATGATATGAATTTTTTAGTCTTTTCTATAACATAGGGAGACTCTAAATCATACAAATATCTAAAAGCAGGCCCATCATCATCACCATCATTATTGAATGCCTGTCATCCATGTTGGCATGAGTTAGGTGTTTCAACAGGATCCGATGAGCCAGAATACTGCTTTGAACTCCAATGCTTGCTTTAACCTAGTTTCTAGTGCTGGATACCATTCCTAATGTCAAGAATTTTACAAAGCATACTGGGTGTTTTTTCATGGTACCTGCCCAGGACATTAATTGCCTGGAAAGCATTCAGTGATGTGCAACCAAGAGAATACTCTCCATCAGGTATTTGCCATATATTCTGAACGCCTTTCTTCCCTGGGCATGGATACATTGAAACTCCGATGTCTGGCAACTGACTTGGCAGACACCCCTTCCTCTCTCTCTCTTTCGGAGAGGCACAGAGCAGCTATATGCACACATACACACACGGCAGTAATTTCCGCCTACCAAATTCAGTCACAAAGCTTCGGTCAGCTCGAGGCTATAGTAGAAGACACCTGGCCAAAGTGCCACGCAGTGGGACTGAACCCGAAACCATGTAGCTAGGAAGCAAGCTCCCTAACCACACAGCCATGCCCGCAAAATTATCAACCATCTTACAAACAATAACTCTGAGCACCTTTTCAAACTCCACCTGTCTGACACCCGTGGACATGTTTACAAAGTCAGAAAACAGCACAGCTGCCATGACTTTCGGAAACACTTTTTCACGCTAAGAGTTGCTGAAGCATGGAACAAACTGCCAGCATCAGTTGTTAGTTGTCGGAGCACTGCATCCTTCAAAACTTCCATGCTTTCTGAGATTCACCAACACTACACCTGATTTTCTCCCCTCCATACACACGCAAGCATATATCTGACTCATACACTGTTCGCTTTCCAGACATTTGTACATTACTGCATATGCTTTATACACACTTTTGACAAGTTGTAGTGCACCTGAGCACTGTATACAATAATTTCATTATTAGTATTATTATTCTTATTATAAAAACCGTAACTTTTCATTAAAATTCTTTATTAAACGCTCCTTGTCATCTAATATGATACCTTCATTCTTTATCCACCTACATCACTTACACTTCTTTAGATATTTTCATTATTGTATCTGCCTGTCTTCCTTAGGCAGTACTGCTTTGAAAAATATTACTTTTCTCCTTTTCTTTTGAAAAGCTCTTCGTTAGGATCTGATTAGGATCTGATGTAAAAAGATTTATTGTATTTCAATGAAATACAAACAAAAATTTTTTATATTTATTTATTTATTTTATTTTTTGTAATTTATCTAAAAAGATTACAATTTCAGGTGAATATTTGACTGGAATCTGCTGTTGCTGCTTATGGGATAAGAGAATGATTACCATGAGAGAGAGAGAGAGAGAGAGAGAGAGAGAGAGATGGTAAATGTTCTTAAGGGGAGAGAACTGCTTCAGGATTTATATTTTTTTTCCCTTATGTTGAGAGATCATTTTCTATGAGTGGAAAGAGGGATACTGCATATAATATTTCCATATTTCCATACAAATTCATTAAATAGATATTCCAATAGTTGTGGATAGTACCATTTCACCCTTGTTCTAGGCTCTTCAGCACAACATAACTCAAGAAACCAATTAGTTTATAGTCATTTAAAAATTGAAAATTAAATATAATCGATTTGTCTTTTCCTTTTTTTTTGTTTTTCTCTTATAACAGTGGAGAAATAAAAGGAAAGAGACAACATTTAAACTGGCCATATAAAGCCCAGATATGCTACCTGTTTATTGTTCAAACCAGCCTGATCTGACTTTTCACACCTGTGCTGCAGTATCATTCTAGAAATAAGCAATTACATCATCAAAATCTCAAAGTTATGAGAAAATGTATGATTAATTCAAAACAGTGTGAATAAATAAGCATTACATTTGACAAAACAATCTGAAAGTCAAAGGGTTAAGTTAAAAAGATATATTCTTTACTCTTTCACTTGTTTCAGTCATTTGACTGAGGCCATGCTGGAGCACCGCCTTTAGTTGAGCAAATTGACCTCAGGACTTATTCTTTGTAAGCCTAGTACTTATTCAATCGGTCTCTTTTGCCGAACCGCTAAGTTACGGGGACGTAAACACATCAGTTGTCAAGCGATGTTGGTGGGACAAACACAGACACACAAACACACACACACATATATACATATACATATATACAATGGGCTTCTTTCAGTTTCCGTCTACCAAATCCACTCACAAGGCTTTGGTCAGCCCGAGGTTATAGTAGAAGACACTTGCCCAAGGTGCAACACAGTGGGACCGAACCTGGAACCATGTGGTTGGTAAGCAAGCTACTTACCACACAGCCACATTTTAAAAACTAATGGATGTTTTTGTAAACCTGCTATTTTAACTATTTCAACAAATTAAACTTTTATTACTTTCATGACTATTAATTAAAAAAAAAAAGATAAGATGGTAAGCTGGTAGAAGTGTTAGCATGTCGGACAAAATGCTTAGTGGTGTTTCTTCTGGCTCTCTATGTCCTGAGTTCAAATCCCACTGAGTAAAATTGTCAGCCATGTACTAAAATGTGAAAGCATTATTATTATTATTACTAAGGTGGCAAACTAGCAGAGTCGTTAGCGTACTGGACAAAATGCTTAGCAGCATTTTATCTATCTTTACATTCTGAGTTCAAATTCCACCAAGGTCAATTTTCCTTTTCATCCTTTTGGGGTCAATAAATTAAGTATCAGTGAAACACTAACAATGGGGTCGATGTGATCAACTTGTACCCTCCCCACAAAATTTCAGGCATGGTGCCTTTAGTAGAAAACATTATTATTATTATTATTATTTTTATTATTATTATTATTATTATTATCATTATTATTATTATTATATGAATTAATCTTGTAATCTCCTGCTGATTCTCTCTTGGGTACTGTCTGACAGAGAAAAATATTGAATAAAAGGTTAAAATGATGACTTGTTAGTTTTATTATTATTATTATTATTATTATTATTATTATTATTATTTTTATTATTATTATTATTAATTATTATTATTATTATTATTATTATTATTATATGAATTAATCTTGTAATCTCCTGCTGATTCTCTCTTGGTACTGTCTGACAGAGAAAAATATTGAATAAAAGGTTAAAATGATGACTTGTTAGTTTTATTATTATTATTATTATTATTATTATTATTATTATTATTATTATTATTATCATCATCATTATGGTGGTGAACTGGCAGGCTTGCTCCTCCCCTCCAAATTGATGGTCTTGTGACAAAATTTGAAGTAGTTAATTAAAAGAGATTTAAATTTATTAAAAGAAACTAATTTCCACAGATTAAATAAGAGATCCAGTATAATCTTCTGCTGAGGTTATTTTCCAGTAAAAGATCAATGCTCTGATATATGACCCTTCTTTTGGCTCTTGTTACAAGAACCCAATTACTTGAAAGGAAAGAACAAACACATCACCAATAATAACCATGCTGCTTCACTATGGAGAATCTGAAAAGGGATTAGATTTTCTCATTTTAATTTTGAATTATTAGAGTTCATTTAATAGAGGAGATCATATTATTGTTGTTGTTGTTGTTGTTGCTGTTGTTCTTGAGGCTATGTTGCAGGTGTATTTCAATATCATTGCATTTAATGATGTAATGGAAACGATACTTTGAAATTTATTATTACATCTTTAATGATACTCTTAATTGTATTCCTTCTTGGAAATTTCATTTTTATTCTAAAATTCCAATATTATTTTCAGGCAACAATAAAAGAAAAAAGTACCCTGGGTTGGTAAAAACTGTAGGCCACCAGACTAAATACCTTTTCACATTTGATCAAATCTCTTTACACAGTTCTATATTTAAGAGATGAGGAATTATGTACATTATTTACATTTGTCCTCGTCTTGTTTGTTGTTAACACAATGTTTCGGCTGATATACCCTCCAGCCTTCATCAGATGTCTTGGGGAAATTTCAAACCTGGGTTCTCATTTGAAAAATATCTTAGGAATGAGAACCCAGGTTTGAAATTTCCCCAAGACACCCGATGAAGGCTGGAGGGTATATCAGACGAAACATTGTGTTAACAACGAACAAGATGAGGATGAATATCTGTTGAATGTAAAGCATATCTCTAAAATTGTCAAGAAGGCCGAGGGTGTCTTGGCATCACTCAGCAAGACTTTTGTTAGCCGCTCTCCAGCCATCTATTTAAAACTGTATACAGCTATGGTACGTCCACACTTGGAATTCGCATCATCAGTTTGGAACTCCTATCTTGCTCAGAACATTGACCTCCTGGAATCTGTCCAGAGACGTGCAACCAAACGCATACCCTCCATCAGACACCTACCATATTCTGAGCGCCTTTTTTCCCTGGGCATGGATTCACTGAAGCTCCAGCGTCTGGCGACGGACTTGGTAAAGGCCCACAAAGTTGTCAACCACCTCACCAATAACAACACTGAACACCTTTTTGATCTCCATGTGTCTAACACACGTGGACATGCCTACAAAGTCAGAAAACAACACAGCTCCCATGACTTTCGGAAACATTTCTTCACGCTCAGAGTTGCTGAAGCATGGAATAAACTGCCTGCGTCAGTTGTTGACTGCCATGACACTGCATCCTTTAAGGCCCTCATGCTTTCCGAAATCCGTCGAAACTACACCTGATTATATATGCACTTTAGATGAGTTGTAGTGCACCTGAGCACTGTACACAATGTTTATTATTATTATTATTATTAATGTAAATATCTCTTTAAACTCTCACATCAGCATCAAATTTAACTTTCAATTCAGTGGAAGGAGGAAATATAAAATAATGAAGACCAATAATATATTGTAGTATATTTAATTGAATATACATGCTTCTTCCTTAATACATTGTTGGCTTTGTGCAAAGATATCGGTGTTATATTATTTTATGGGGAATGCTATATTGTTTTAGAGCTTCATCCTGTTTTTGATTAAAATATCTACCCCAATCTGTTCTAGACCAATACAAAAACGTCTACCATTACTGACATTGCATTTAGTATAACATTACAATCTTCAAATTGATAGTTTTCTGTTTTATTAAAAATATAGTTCATCATCATCATCATTATAATCATTCAATGTCCATTGTCCATACTGGCATGGGTTGGATGGTTTGACTGGGCTGGCACGCTGGAAGGCTGTGCCAGGCTCCAGTCTGATTTGACATGGTTTTCTATGGCTGGATGTCCTTCCTAATGGCAACCACTCCAAGAATATAGTGAGTGCTTTTATGTACCACCAGCATGAGTGCCATTTGCATGACACTGGTGTCTGCCACAACTGCAATTTTACTCAGCTTGATAGGTCTTCTTTTCAAGCATGACATAATACCAAAGGTCTTAGTCATTGCCTCCATGATGCCCAAAACGCAAAAGGAACTCGGCCTCTTTGCCTCCATGAGGTCCAACACTCAAAAGGAATTCAGCCACTTTTCCCCAATGCTGGAAAGGAGCTCAGCCACATTGCCTCTCTAATATCAATATGTGCACCAATAAATTTTGCAATAATAATGCCTCATTATCCATTAGCAGAGCTGGTTCAAGAGTCTTCACTACAATACAGCAGCTCTGCAATGTGCATGCTTCCTTATTTCTTTATTGCCCACAATGGGCTAAACACAGAGGAGACAAACAAGGACAGACAAAGGGGTTAAGTCGATTACATCAACCCCAGTGCGTAACTGGTACTTAATTTATCGACCCCAAAAGGATGAAAGGCAAAGTCGACCTCGGCAGAATTTGAACTCAGAACGTAATGGTAGACGAAATACTGCTAAGCGACCCCTGTTGTACTCTTTCGCCACAACTTTCTCTCACTCTTTCTTCCTGTTTCTTGAGTAACACTGCAATGGACTGGCATCCCGTCCAGCTGGGGGAACACATATGCCACAGAAATCGGGAAACCGGGCCCATGAGACTGGCTAGGCTTGAAAAGGGCAACGTTTATCGTTATAATGCAAGTTACTGAAACAGTATGGAAGCCTAGGGTAACACCAGTTTCAAATTTCAGCACAAAGTCAGCAATTTCAAGGGAGAGAATAAGTTGATGACACTGACTGCAGTATGCAACTGGTACTTAATTTATCAACTCCAAAAGGATGAAAGGCAAAATCGACCTCAGTGGAATTTGAACTCAGAATGTAAAGACAGATGAAATTCCACTAAGCATTTTGCCTGGTGTGCTAACAATTCTGACAGCTTAGTCTAGCCTTAGTCTATTGTAATATTATTGAATACCAATTTCTTTACTACCCACAAGGAGCTAAACACAGAAGGGACAAACAAGGACATACCAACAGATTAAGTCAATTACATCGACCCCAGTGCGTAACTGGTACTTAATTTATCGACCCCAAAAGGATGAAAGGCAAAGTCAATCTTGGCGGAATTTGAACTCAGAACGTAACGGCAGACAAAATATGGCTACACATTTCGCCTGGCGTGCAAACGTTTCTGCCAGCTCGCCGCCATTCTTATTGAATACCAATCACATGAACTTCAACAATTCAAATATTGTAGCTCTTCACCACTTTACTATAGTCTGTTATAGCTGACTTGGCAGACACCCATAAAATTATCAACCATCGCACAAACAATAACTCTGAGCACCTCTTCAAACTCCACCCATCTAACACCCGTGGACATATTTACAAAGTAAGAAAACAGCACAGCTCCCATGACTTCAGGAAACATTTTTTCACGCTGAGAGTTGCTGAAGCGTGGAACAAACTGCCGGCATCGGTTGTTAGTTGTCGGAGCACTGCATCCTTCAAGACTTCCATGCTTCCTGAGATTCGCCAACACTACACTTGATTTCTCTCCCCCTCCATACACACACAAGCATGTTCACTTTCCAGACATTTCTACATTACTGCATGTACTTTATACGCACTTTCTGACAAGTTGTGGTGCACCTGAGCACTGTATACAATAATTTCATTATTATTATTATTATTATATTATTATTATTATAGGTAATTATATCACCAACCAAAGAAATGGCAAAACGTTATTATTTAGACTCAGAACTGTAAATGACAAAGTACTCCGTAAGTTAAAGTTGAGTCATATTCATTGAATTCCAATCTAGCCTGGCATTTTTATTATAAAATATAAAAACAAACATTGCACTTCTTTATTCTGATATGAATTAATCTTGTAATCTCCTGCTGATTCTCTCTTGGGTACTGTCTGACAGAGAAAAATATTGAATAAAAGGTTAAAATGATGACTTGTTAGTTTTAAAGATGTAATATCATGTTACCATCACAAAGAAATGAAACAAGATTTTTCAAAATTTTTAAGAATTCTAAGTTATTGTGCTGAAATTTTAATTAAAAAAATTATAAAAAATTCAAGAATAATATATATCATAATTTTCATAAG